>NW_028301558.1:20420000-20552500 GCF_042242905.1 Orbicella faveolata
CTATCTATCTGTCTATCTGCCTGTCTGTCTGTCTGTCTGTCTGTCTATCTATCTATCTATCTATCTATCTATCGATCTATCTATCTATCTATCTTTGATGAGATCTAAAACTAGTCTTCAGTTAGGCATTTACGATCGTAGGTTCTAGATCATATTCCAAGTGTGAGGTTCGAAATTTGAGAGATGACAGGAATAAACTACTGTGTTCAGCGTAGAATCACTATGCCACAAGAGCAGCACCGCGTCGTCGTCGCCCTGTTCAGCGGGATGAGTGCTTGGTTGGGTGATCAATTACGAATACCCGGTGTTATAATGATTTCTATTTTCCTTTCCTCTTCCTTTTTTTCCTTACCTTTCCAAGGCGATATCAGTGACTGCAGAACTCTCAGTTTTGTGTAATGTCTTTGGCTCTTTTTGTCGACTATTTGCTCATATCATCTCGCCTTCTTGAAATTCTCCTGTCCGTTTTTCGCCTAAAAATCTTAATTACGGCTATATTTATTCGAAAATTCATACAGCTTATCAATTTTGCAATTTTCAATATCTCATCTATTTAAAGTCGAGTACAGTACGATTTAAACCTGTATTAGCGGACACCTTCAGAGAAAGCGCTAGTATTAGCTTCTATTTTTAGAGACGTACGAAAATCTTCTCAATGTAGATTACTTCTGGGGTGAGATATTGAGTACTTGCGTAAAAAAATTAATGCAAACGTCGAATTAACTTGAACTTCTCTACGACTGTGACATTGGTCAGGGGATTCGTCAAAACTCTAACAGGAAGCGAAGGAGCTAAGGAGTGAATCTCTCATCCATACCTATAACTTGGATTTTCCAAGTTAAAAGAGAGGTATAATATTCCAATTGTAGGACTAATTTATAGTGCTAATTGAACTGAGTGGAGAGCAATTTTCTCTGAAATCATACGTGTGATTTTAAATCACGGTGATTTCAGCCAAAATTGCACAACACGAAGTTTTGAATGGCCACTTTATAACATCCATTTTGAAATCACACAATTTTATTAGCTAAATGCAGGATTTTGGTCAGTACCAATATTTTATTGACCTGTAGCTCTTTCGTTATAAAAGCAGAACCGGAAACGCTTTGAAATCTCATTTTGCAGAAAGAAATAGTGCGATTTGTGGATAAATAGTCCTGCTGAGAGCCAATCAGATCGCAAGGATCGCCAGTGATTATAAAATGGACGTAATAAGTACATAAAGACGAAAATAGTTACAGTCAGACAGTAGTAAACATGCGTTTGATTTTTCTTACATTTCAAAAAGTTCTTTGATCGAAGAATTACCCAGGCGAAATAAATCCTTGATTTGGTTATATGACAGTCCTCTGAAAGAGAGAAAAATAAACTCATTGAGTTGAAGGAATTAAATCACGTTTGGTGAAGATATTAAATAACTGAAGTTACGCCATCAAAAGAGTGAAATCTGTTTGAGCCATTTGTATACAGTCTTCTGTTTCTTTGAATTTTATATTATTTCTCTACTTAGGTGACTGAAATACTAGTCTTGGTGAAGTCTCGCTTCTGGTAATACTGACTATAAAAATTGCTACTAGGGGAGTAGTTTTAAGAATATTCAAAGTCATGTGTTCCCTGTAAATGTATTATTGTTGTTATGATGATGATGATGATGATGATGATGATGATGATGATTATTATTAATTAGTAATTGTATTAAAGATGGAAATAAAAATATTATTATTAAAATATTGGAATAAAAAGGTTCTCTGGTTAAAAATATATTAAAAACATAAGCTTTCGGCTATCAGTATATAGCCTTTAACGAATGAAAAATGTGGCGCGCAAGCGAAAATATATACGAATGGGGTGCGAAAAATTGAGAATAAAAACAAGCGTGAAAAAGCTAGAAGATAAAAATGTAAATGAGGCCTGATTACAATAAAAATCGAGTATTGCCTAGGCAACGGTTTTGAGTTGTTTTCCGCGTCGACGGTTTTTGCTGTGTGCCAAGATTCTAGTGTTTTTCGAACGCGGTAATTGCCTTTGTCAATGACACAAGCATTGTCGAAATCAATGGAGTGATTGTTTTGCCACGCATGGTTGGCAACATTAGAGCATAATTACCCTAACGTTTTTTCTCCTTCCCCCTGCCAGAAGATCATAAATACCTTGTGTGGCTAGTGGTACTGAAATTTCCGACTTAATTGCAACACACCCAGAGGTGCTCTCCTTCAAGCTTCAATCTTTGCTCCTCTTTGGTATCGATTCTAAATACGAATACCATCGTATGATAGAGACTGTCGGTAAGTAAGCCTCATAATACAATAGAGGGCCCGGAGATTACATTTTTTTTGCATGACATGCGAAGCGTCTCCTCTGTTATTTAATATTAAGCATATGAAACTACTTAATTCATCTCCAAGCCCTTTCGACTCTTCAAGTGAAACAACATCCAACGTTAGCAAAATGTAGAAAATGTTAGCAATTGAATTGTGTGTGGGTAGACAATTTGAGTTAGAGACATTTTGTTCAAATGTGTATGCAGATGATGATGGAACAACCATCCTTGAACCAGTGGAACGAATTAAAGACATTAAAGCGTGTAAAAAAACTCTTTGAACGTGCAAAATAAATTTATGTCTGATGTACATGCATGTAGTCACTCTACCCCAGGATACTTATGGGATGCAATAGGTATTACAATGGCGAACTCTTCAAATATGCTATCTGAAATGTTAGCAATAACTTTTTTCAGTTTCTTCAATTTCTGCTTTCTCCTGGATGGAAAAAAGGGTGTTGACATGGCGCACTTTGGTCACGCAAACAGGTGAATTTTCCACGGTGACGTGGGCAAATCACAATCTTCTTTAATTCATACTTTAACTTCCATTCAGGGAAGTTGTCAACTCTGTGAGACACGGCCAGTTTATTACCACCAGTGCCCATTTTAATTTGACCAGTAGGTGGGTAACATCTCGATCTAACGTCGCTAAAGGGAGAGTCACAGCAGGCTCTGATGTCTTGTTATCTCATGCCCCGCAAATGTCATCTTCTTTCCAAAAGGGACACCGTATACACGTTTTTAGTTTTGCACGGGAATAAAAAGGGTAATAGCCAGACTTTTACTCGTCTACCTTTCAAGCACACTCAAATGAAACAAATTCACTTACAGACTGAATAGATTTAATAAGTTTAATTAATTGATCGCAGATAGTTTCTTTACTTGTAAATAAACAATCCAGCCAGCAAGATATCCACGTGCTGGCCATATATTCATTTCCCGGTTGCATTTTATCAATTTAGGACAGACTAAGTAAACATGTAATGTAATAACGCATTCGGATCCTATACAAAAGCAACTGCCTAGCGCACAGCATGGTCGCGGCCTAATGGTTAAGGGGCTGGACTCCAGATCGACCGTTCCTGGTTACTAGGGTGTTGCCATGTCGTCTTGGAAAAGGCAATTTTCTTTCACAGTGCCTCTCTCCACCCAGATGTATAAATGAGAACCAGTGATTATCATCCTGTCCAGGGAAGAAGAGCAATAACCAATTTAAGCTCCAGCAGGTATGAGGCACTGGGCCTTGTCACGACTTACCATATCACCCACAGCAAGCATACTGGTCGTCCTGGGGATTATCACTTCTTATTATGGAAATTGGAGTTAAGGGCCAGCAATTCTACAGCTAAGGGTGCCATAAGCAGTAGTCTTTGAAGGAAAATCCACTCCTCCCCTGTCCTATCTTTGGATATATGCAGTACACTGATTTAGTCTGGATCTGTGCTAACTGAAAATGCAACAAATGGAAAATCCCGATAGAGAAATGGAAAGTGTGCCAATGAGTAATTTTCTGGCAATTTGGTCAGACATTCAGCAACTTGGCGGGGAAAACTGACATTATCCGTAATTTTCAAGACTTCTTCCACAAAATTTATAACCGTTGCTGGGCCAAAATCTGATCGGTCCAAAGACAAAATCACATGAAAATTTCTGATTAACGGTAACTCTTTTTGGTTACAATTAACTTCAGAGTCTCTAATTCATGACTTAGAATAAAAAAAGGTATTAATCGAAATTAAATGGCTGATTTTTACAGACACGCTTTGTTGAAATTTTAACCGGAAGTGGCCTGGTTAGTCATTTTCTCGTAAGTTTTTTCTTAGTAAAAAGGCCTCAACCTTAGTATTTTTTTTCTTGATATTACTAAACTAAGGGCTGAACTTTGCAAGGATACTAAGATTTCAGGATGTAAAACACGGGCACGGAAAATATGCGGTCTTAAAAACAGGCCATTTCCGGTTGCTTCCCATATGCTTCAAATAGGACCAAGTTGTGATAACAGCCACAGGCTAACGAAAAATTCCCGCGAGCTAATATTTTTACCCATAGAAGCCTAAGAATAGGGCATTGCAAACATGGTTTTGTTTTTGTCTGAAATTAATTTTACATTGCTAAAAGAGAGATTGAAAAGTGGCCAGAATTGCACTGAAAATCAGCCTCTGGGGACCCCTGAGGGGCTGATATCCAGAACTCGACTAAAAGAAGTCGTTGAAGCTGAAACTTTGGCATATTACATAAGTCCACATAATGACTTTGTGTACCAATTTTAAGCGAAATCGGCCAACCTTCATTTCCAAGTCTGCCCCGGTCTCTCAGGCAGAAGCTCTTAAGCGTTTTCTCTCGCCATTGACTTTCTCCAAAGTAGACGATATAAAAATTAAAAGAAATGTCATTCTTTGTCTTCTCTCTCTCTCTCTCTCTCTCTCTCTCTCTCTCTCTCTCTCTCTCTCTCTCTCTCTCTCTCTTCTTGCTCTCCTCTGTCTATTTTTTTCATCGTTTGCAGTGATTTTAAGGCCTTTTGGAGTTTTTTAATCAAAGTGCACATGGCTGTTTTAGTGCAAAGTCTTGACATGGTTTTCATAAATCCAGTCATATATGTTTTAAATGTATTACATAACCCATAGTCATCAAACATGTTATGTTAAAAAGAGTTTTATTGCGCGAAGTATGCGCTTGATTTCAGACATTATTGAACGTTGTCAGGACATAAATATTCCTCGCATTGCAGTTTTTTCAATAATTAAAAATAGAGCTTTGACAGCTTTGAATGTTCGTTTCATCCAGGACATTAGGAACTTTTGGTTTGAGGATGTGTTAGTAAAATGGTTTAAAACCTTTAAAGAGCCCATACAAAGTTGTGGTACTAACAGTGACCTTGCAACACTTTTTCCTTGGGACAAGATACACAGGGAAGCCCTCTTCCCGGATTCATTTTGTTATTGGCGTCTAGCCTCAGGCACGCGCCATTGGAAGTAATGTATCCATAAAGGGACTTTCACGAATTTCCAAATAATTTAAATTATCCCAATACACTGATGACATTACCTGCTTTGTTAGAGATACTATATTGACCAGCAATCTGGTTTAATAATTCGATCTATTTTGACTATGCTCAGGATTTGAGCTAAACAGGTCCAAAACGAAGGAATTATGGTTAGTTTCAACCAAGAACAGAAATGATACGCCCATTTGGCATACGCTGCCCAAGGGTTATAGGATAGCAATCGACATCTGGTTCACAACAAACCAGAATACTTCTTATGGCAACAGCTAAGAATTTGAGATAGCTTTACTTAGAATGTTTCAGCATTTTCTTGAGTAGAAACTTGAGGATGCGTGGGAAAATAGATACAGTAAATCCCCAGCACCTTATAAAATAAACCTTTTTTCCATGGTTATCCCCATTCCTTAGGGTTTTATATAAAGTGTTCACATGGGCAAATTTTAAGCAACTGAGGAGATTTTCGACTGGAACCACAAGATCCCTAAGATTAAAAAACTCAACAATGATCGACGAAAGAAAAAAAGTAGGATTAGGTATGGCCCGACTTTCATGTATTTAACAACTCGCTCAAAGCCTAGATTAAGAGGCTATCCTAAAGGTAAGAGACGCTAGAGAGGATCACATAATGCTGTTGGGGGTAAAATGACATTCCCCTAAACAACACAGAACGTAGCATGAAATCTTAATTTTAACTTACAGATAACTCATCACAGTAACACCAGTCAAATCTGGGACAGTTGTCAGTTTGTTATCCTCCAATCGCCTGAAATAAAAATATAATATAGAGGATAATGCTTCTGCGGATGAGAAATTGTGAAATTATGAATAACCCAGCTATGTGTTCATTTTTAGCGTTTGCGTTTTGTCGTGTGTTCCAAAGAAGTATAACTACTGTACTTTAACTTGCATTTATAAACTTTTATTGTTATAAAGCTGGCGTTATTTCCGTTACGGCGCGCTCATTCATTGGCTAGTTTATGGTCACATGACATCGAACAATGAATGTTTACCGCCAGATGCCATGAACGGGCAACACTGCGAAAACTATGACGTCAAACGGGAAACATTTCACTGTTACCCGCGAAATGTTGACCGGTGTTGCACGTGATGAGAGCACGCAGTTTAATGTGGCCTGATGCTGTCGCTGGACAACAAAATTTGCTTATGTTTTGTTTTGCCATGTAACAAATCACTTAATGACTGGTCTCTTGGGGAAGAGTAAATTTTGTTTCCCTCGAATCTCAATGTTCCTCGGGAAACAAAATTCACTGTTTCCCTCGAGATTAGTCATTTAGTGTTAAATGCTAAGCCGCGTCATGGGGTCAAGTTGTGTACTTTGAAAAATCTGTCGAGATGATCGGTCACGTTTTGGTCAAAATTACTGGTCCAAATATATTACTGATGAAACAACTCAGTGGTTGAAATGGAAAAAAAAAAGAAATAAAAAATAAATAAATAAATAAATAGAAAAACAGAAGAAAAACACTATATGTTAAGCCGTTAAAGTTTCCGCGAGAGTCAGCCATTCGCCGGAGTTAAGACAACTAAGGGACGACACTTACAATTGACTGAGATTACGAAAACGGCGAAATGTTCCATCAGCTATTGTTGTAAGACCATTATTTTGAAGAAACCTGTAAGAAATTGGGCAAAAAAGTTTACTCAAGACAAATGGGTTTTTGTAATTTTTTTTTTTTTTTTAATACTAAGCTATATAGCCACACTCTGCGAAGTGAAGTGGTAAACCTTGTTTATACTTCAACGCAATTACACTAAACGCCTGTATTCAAGTCATGCGCATGCTAGCGGCTTTTTCGAAGAGAACAACCACAAAGGTTTGGCCGGATTTAAGAAAAGGGATAGGCAAAGATGTGAAATATGTTTACTCAAAGCCTGAATAATGGCCTTGAGAGGGTGGGAGACGGTCTTAGCGCATGATTCTAAAAGCCTACTATAGTTGAACGAGACACGACAGATAATAAACTAACAAGTTTTGCAACTTCATTTCCCGAAGTAATGCTCACTAGTTTAGTATATTTAATATTCTAAAAATCGAGAAAGGTCTGCAGAGCCGGCAGAATGAGGGCACTGAACAACAACCCTAACCCTGCAAAAAATCAGAGCTCAGTGAATAAAAATTAGTTAACTTCATTTCAGTTAGCCCATCAAGTAGCCAAACCCACCACCAAGAACTTCATCGTTGACTGCAAATATGTCTCTAATCATCCGTCATTACGAAATAGCTTTGATGGTAGAAACAATTTTGTACATCGATTAAATGTCAGAATACAAGCAATTACCGTGAATAATTAGAATGCTTACATGGAACTTTATAAAATTGCACAGGGGCTAAAGAGGCAAGCATAAACAGCGACTTTGAATACCACTTGTACTCTTGCTTGGGATCCAAGCCGACAAGCTCTTCAGCCTGGCAGTTTGAGAGATGATCTGGACATTTTACCCTCATCCATTTATAGTTTCGGTGGAGAGAGCACCGAGAACCAAAAGTCGGTAAGAGTGATAGGTCTTGCCCAGGAAGACAACTCCATGACAACATCAACCGCCTGAAGCCAGACCACTCAATTCATAGTGTAATATGCTAAGTATCCACCCCACCTCCCCCCTCCCAAACCCGCCCCGCAAATTAACTAAATTAACAAAGGAACAGCGATAAATGAAAACTTACAGTTTCAGGAGATCTTCAGATAGACCTTCAAATGTACCTGGATCTATACGCGACAGCTTGTTAGAGTCAAGGTTACTGCAAGGTATGAGCCAAGACGGGAATTTATCATCACAGATTTTATCTTTTTCAAGCACTAAACAGCTTATTACAGTGAAACCTCTTTTAAGCGACCACCTATTAAGAGGTCACCCCATATTCACTATTTCAGCCATAAATTGCTGTGGCTTTTTTCAGTTTGAGGTGGCTTACTACAGTTTTGATGGACTATAACAGCCCAACCTCTAACTCTTTTCAAAAATGTTCCAAAATGTTTTTCCTTTCTCTATCTACTGTTTTCTGAAGTCTTTTACCCTTCTATGAGAAACTTGAACAGTTAAATGTCAAGAAATGGCTAAAACGAACGACCGAGTACTTAAGGAGAGACTGGGCATTAGTGGGTTAAATAAAGAAATTTTCTCAAAATCTGCCAGTATGACCCCACCTCAAATTTAAGCAATAAGAAATTGGCTCTTATTTAAAGTGCCTATGAAGTAAAAAAATAATTGCTGCTTATTTGAAAGGCTTTTCAAAGTAAAAAAGAATGGCGTGTTCTTTTTTGGAATATCTTTTTTCATTTGAGAGATATTTACGTTTTTGTAAGGAAAGTGATGACGTCCTTGGTGGTTCCAATAAAACAGCACAACACTCAATCGAGAATAATTCTAGAAATATTAAAGCAGTGTTCTTTAAACTTGGCACCAGAAATGTACAACACAAAAGAAACATAATGACATCCGTCGTGCCATTGCCATGAAAACAGTTATGCCGCTGGTCCTGTTTTAATTAAGACTAAAATTCCCAGATTTTATCCTAAACAAGGATCATCCACTCCCACCAATCTAATGGGGAGAGTTAAGACAATATGGGAACCATGTGTGTTCCGAGCAAGACCCTCTGTCCCACTTTAAAAGGTTGTAAATGGGGATATTTGGTTTTTCACAGAAAGAGACTGGAGCCAAGAGTGTTGCCATGGCAACAGCAAAGTAGGTGTCATTCAATTTCTTTTGTGATTTACATTGCTGATGCCAAGTTTGAAGAACACTGCTTTAATATTTCTAGTTATTCTCGATTGAGTGTTGTGCTGTTTTAGAGGAACCACCTATGACGTCATCACTTTCCTCGTTTGCATAATTCAAAAACGTGAATATCTCTAAAACGAAAAAATATATTCCATAAATGAAAATGCCATTCTCGTTTACTTTGAAAAGCCTTTCAAATAAGCGGAAAAAAATGTTTTACTTCATAGGCACTTTAACATTCATGCAAAGTAAAATAACCTGTCTTGTCTCAAAATCTGTCAGATTTGTTTTAAATTTTCGCTCTAAACGCTATTCACCTCTTCAAATAAAATGTGAAAATTCCGTCATGGGTTGTGCGGTAGGTTTTCGAGCAATCCTCGATCAAAGACTAGCCTTTACAACCTTAGATGAAAATTGAATTGCGCGTGCCCTTTATTTAGGCCTACGCTCATGTGACGTCATGTATCGCGTGCGAGAAAGCAAGAATAAATTAGACCTATTTTACCGGTTATTTATAGAGCTTTCTATCATACCGGTTTGGCCGTAGACTTAAACACATGTTTGAACGGAGTTTGAAACTATTACTACGTATATCGAAGGATTTAACGCCTTTCAAGTGCTGAAGCGGTTTTCGTTTCTTCTTAGGGTTACTTGCGTCATTTTTGCACGCGCGATTAATACTGACGTCTGACAGGCAATGGTAGCGCGCGCTGTTGAGCCTCAGAAAAACTGTGGTAAGCCACCATAATTAAAAGACCCCTATACCCATTTATGATATACCATTTAAAAGCCATTGATCTGTGTATCAGCCCAAAAATCGCATCAACACCTACTAAGAACGTAATAGCTTTGACAAACGTTGGTTTGTTCTGCCATTGTTCTCTAGTTCAATGGTAAACAAAATTCAGGGATCCATGCTATTAAGTGTGTCATGGAAAACTGTGATACACAGCATTTCGTGAGAACTACATAATTCAGAACACAAACTGAAACATAAGCTTTATATATTTTTTTGGCTTTCACTGGCTGAGATATCAATAACACGAGTACCATTTGATTTAACATATTCACAGAAATTTGTAAGAAAAACAGGACCAGAATTTGGTCGCGATATAAATGCTTGATCTTTTTTTAATTTCCATCGCCAAAATGGTACGCCGATTCCGTTTACGCTTGAGTTTAGAAGAACGTTTTAAGTGCTTTCAGTGCTTTCTACGGTCTGTTGAGATCAATAGCCAGTCTTGAATAATCAGTTTGGATGTTAAAAAAAGCAGGAAAAAGATTTCTTTCGATTAACATTAAGCTTATCACTAGTTTTAAGTTTAAACTTTAATTTTTTTTTCGCTTTGGCAAACATTTTCCATAGTTATTTATTTTTACAAGAAATAGACCACGCTTTCTATGGGTTTTTCAGTATAAATCTACTAGCGTTCTATCACGAATGCCGTCCTCTGATTGGCTACGCTACTCACGTTCTATTTAATAATTAGATTATGAGCTCGAGATTTCTATGATCGAGGTGATAGTTGATGAGGCCGAAGGCCATAGAAATCGAGAGCGAATAATCTAATTGTTTTAGTAGAATTCTAAATGAAATTAACTTCAAATAACGGTTTCCAGTTATTTCTCGACGTATTAGAGAGTTTGAGCATGACGTTTACGGCAAAAGGCAAACGGCAAAGATGACCTCTGATTTTTTATTCTTTTCTTCTGATCCTTAAATAAATCAAACAAAAATAGAAAAACGTCTCCTACTATTCACCGCAAATACAAATATTTTGACTCTACTGTACAGACAGCTAAAGGCAGACGGCAAAAGTTTCATTTTTGCCGTTTGCCGTTCGCCGTTTGCCGTAAAAGTCTTGCTTAACCTCTCTATTATTAAACTTCGCGCCTTGGGAAGTTGCGTTCGCGCGCGTCATCTTTTTTTAACGATTGCAAGTTTTGTAAAGTCAAGAAACCGTAAATGAACTGCCTTTAGGCTTCTCGGAAATTTAATTATCCATTTGCATCAAAATGTTATTCAAAACTTTGGAAAAAGGTGGATGCCCCCCAGTCACTGTACATTAATGGCTGATAGTGTACGGTCACTCAGCCAATCAGATTGCGGCATTTGCATTAGTGTACTAGTAAATTATACTAATTAACAATTAGATTATGAGCTCGAGATTTCTATGAGGTGATAGTTGATGAGGCCGAAGGCCGAATCAACTATCGCCTCATAGAAATCTCGAGCTCATAATCTAATTGTTTTAGTAGAATTCTAACTTAAATTAACGTAAATAATGGTTTCCAAATATTTTTTGACGCATTATTGAACCTTACGCTTTAACAGAATCGCACGTATTGAATTGTCCTTGGTAAATTTGCAGTTGTTTACGTGCGCGCACCGGTTTTTCAATAATTTCAAGTTTTTAAAATCAAGAACCCGTTTATGTCCTTCTTTTTGTCTTCTCAGGAATATAATTATCCATTTACATCTAAACTTTCTTCCAAAACTTCAGAAAAACGACAAAAACGTCGCATTTCCTGGACAACCGACAGCTACTACATTCTAATGACTGATAGTATACGAGTAGCTCAGCCAATCAGATTGCAGCATTGCATTAGTATACTAGCGGAATTCTACTGATTAAAAAATAGAGTGTTTCTGTCGAGGAACTATGGGCTGATAGTTGCCCCGCGGAAATTTGGTGTCCTTAAAACAAATATTTGCCCTAGAAGTGAAGCTTCGAGGGCTAATATGCTAGTTTTAAGAACATCAAATTTCCAAGGGGCAACTATCAGACCGATAGTTCCGAGACATAAACACTCTATTGTCATTATTGTTCACCACCAAATTTTCTTCCGCGCGCCAGTTCAAAAATTATATCGAATTATTTTCAGCTCTTTTAGATGAAAGCCGTGAAACCCAAATGTAAATTTTAAAAAGGAAAATAAACAAAACCCACTTAATACAATTTCATTTGTTTATTTTTTTTAAGTTCGCTTGTTTACAGAAAATTTTTCTACGGACGAGTACTGTCCATCCGCGTATTTTCCTCGGACGGGCACTGTGGGCTAATAGTGTCTCTCCGCGGATGAACACTATCGCGTCACGTGATCAATTTAAACCAATAACAATCTGAGAAAATTTAGTGGTGAACTATAATCTGTGATAGATAGTGAGTAGCGTAGCAGCGTGCGTTGGGGGCCACTTCTTTATGTTTTCGAAGTGCCTGTGAAGAGGATTTAGATGAAAGTTTTGAACGACTAGTAGATTTATACTAAAACAATTAGATTATTCGCTCTCGATTTCTATGCGTGATAGTTGACTAGGGCGCGATTGAAATCTCGAGCTCATAATCTAATTGTTTAATAGGGGTAATAGCGGAGCTCCGGGGGCAGGGAGGGCCGCCAAGCGGAGCACCATAGGAAAAGAACCACATGCATGCAGTAGAAATAGAAACCCATACAACTCTTTTCTGAAAGTCAACATTACTAGTGGCACGAAAAAATCGTTCGTGGCCGCTATTTTCGGCAGTTCATTGAACTTAAAACCGGGATAACAGTTACCATGGAAATTAATTGAAGAACAATAAATTTTTTAAGCGAGTTTCGTTAATTTTAAACTACCTTTCTGCGTGGTCTAACCCAGGTTAGTGGTCTCTTATCAGTGCCGCGCATTGGCTTTTTCGTGAAATGTCAGTCATCACGGTCTCTGTGTGAGATGTTGTTCACTGTGACAGAAACAAGAGCATAATCTTCTACTGAACATGGCGAGTAGTAATAACAGTTCGAAACGGTAGTATTACCAGATCGGATTTCTAGTTTTTTCGTAATATGTGTCGGCTATAACATATCAGTCAAGTTTGCAAGAAACCCTCACAGGAAGCGCTCATTCACCATGGAAGGAGAAATTTTAATCGACCTCCGCAAAGAACACAAGAATACGTTAAAGGGAAGGGGAAGTTTGTTAAAATGGCAAGAAATGCCGTTGAATGAATGAATGAATGAATGAATGAATGAATGTATGAATGAATGAATTCGTGAACAATGTTAAGTGAAGTGCATTTTCCAAACGTAACAGCTTTAGACCGAGAGCATTTCCTAGTTCCTAGGTGCCATAATCCACGCTTCTCTATCGATAAAGATGCTCGGAAGCGAATGTTTCTCTTTGTCGTAAATGAAAGAATATGCAAAGCTCTTGGTGATAGGACTCGATGTTTATTCGGAGGTGCTTTGCATAAAAGCCCGGGTATAAAAGTCATGCATGGTAGGATTCCTGGTTATTTCCTCTAACCGTCGCTGACTTTTCGGATAGAGTTAAATGCGAGGAAGATTCATTCGACGGCGATGGAAAGCACTCTGACATCTACATAAAATCAACATCGTGTTTGAAATGACTGCATTGGAAATTCGTGTATAGTGCGCATGAGAAGGAACACAGACGGCCTTAGCTGTGAATGTAAAGAAACTGAAGGACATGAAAACAAAGAAAAAGAATCAAGACCGTCGTTTTGTTGGTTTATCCATGTCATGACGTCAATTGTGTTCACCCACTTCATGACCTATTTCAATACAGCTGCTCATAAAGTATAACCCCGTTGTTTCGTCATAACCAACCTTTAACCGAGTTAAGTTATTTGGGAATTTTAACCAGGTTTCTAAAAAATAAACCCAGTTAACTGAGGCCGTAACCATTAGATTATTCTAGACACAACGCTGCGTGAATTCATTAAACTTTTTTCACTTGCTCACTGATTAAATAGACTTCATCGTGATATGCTCTTAGTTTAATTGTTTAAATAATATAAGCCGCCCGTATTTTCTGGAAGAAAAAAATAGGGGGTTCAGATGGGGTCCAGATGGGGTCCAGAAGAGATCCAGAAGGGGGTCCAGAGAAGGGTCCAGAAGGGGGTCCAGGAGGGGGTCCAGGAGGGGTCCAGATGGAGTCCAGATGGGGTCCAGATGGGGGACAGATGAGGGTCCAGTAGGGGGTCCAGATTGAGGGGTCTACGTTTTATACCGACCCGAGTGTCTCAGTATTGATTTCAAGGAACGTTACAAAGAGAAGACAGTATTACTCCGAGAACGGCGCTACTTAATTGAAACGCACATTCACAAACTGAAAAACTTTGCGCAAACACAAACGGTTTGGACTGACTCTTTCTTTCGTGAACTGTACGTAATGCAAATGATATCGATGGGAGTCTGTCGAATACCATCACGGACGGAGGCCTCCTGACCATCCCAATAGTGTATTTTGGACTAAAACAATCCTTCCTGTCCTAGAATTCACTAGGTTACCGAGCGGCTAAGACTCATTTCATCCAAAATTTCACGTAATGCAAAAAGCAAAGCCCTGATTACATGTTAGTGTATGCCAAAGACTGTGATTCTTCGGCTGAGTAACGAATTCTGAACTCTCTTGAAACCCATCCACAAAGTCCTGAGCTCAACCATAGTAAACGAAGCATCGGAAATGTCAGAATAAGACCAATACAAGAATACCTGTTTCTGTTTGATTGCTAGCGGCAATTTGATCGGTTGCTTATAGTAGCTCCAATCTGATTGGTGTGCCAAGGTACTTTAAAAAAAAAGATAACTTAAAAACGATATGATATCATCACATGTCAAGATAACATTTTTGGTAACAAAATCAATTAAATTTGTTGGTGTATGATCTTAACATCTTCGGATCTTCTTCGGTCGTCTTCGGTAATCTTCAGTAATCTTTGGAGAATGCTCGGAAATGTTCGAAAAATGTTCGGAAATATTCGGAAAATGTTCGGAAACGTTCGTCTGGCCTTCGGAACAATTTTGGAAAATCTTCGGAAATCTTTGGAAAATGGTCCAGAATCTTCCGAAAATCGTCAAAAACGTCGTCATTAGTATTATATAAGGAGGACGTGGTCAACCTAATATCTAACTCGTTCGCTGCACTCACTTGTAAGATATAGAGTTGAACAATCGAAAACAAATTCCATATCTACGCGAGCCCATGAATTATTTTCTATTTAGACAAGAAAAAGATTAAACTTCAGTTAACTCTCAATCCTGGGATAGCGTTAACCTGCTCAGTTCTCGACAACCCAGCCCTGATTACGATAAGGTAACCTAGTTTGAGCCCGCGATTCAATCGAAATGAGGGTGTTTGATCGGCGGTTAAAAAACCATGAGCCCGCAATATAGTCACGTAATACTGGTCAGTGGATACCTTGTTTTGACAGGTGTCAATTGACAATAAAATGGATTTCCAATATCAAAGATGTACACTGTTAACTAAGGCCGCATGTTCTATTAGCTAGAGTATGGCTCCCTTGTTGTGCGACGTCGTCGTCGTCGCCGTCGTCAAGCGTACACGCCTACGAGCAATACCGCTAGCCATATTACCATGACAAAAGTGATTCACGGGTTTCTATGAGTATGGGCGCCGCTTGGTAGTCCTTCGGGCCGGCGGAGCTCCGCTATAAACGCATAGACAGTGTGGTCTATTGCTTGAATATTTTAGAATTTGCGCGCCTCTTGTATCATTTTACACGTTGAAGACTGCAGTTAAGGTAGTCGAAAAATATTCTTAGCCAGAGAGGGTTTTAAATAACACAAATATCACTTAAGTTAGTAACAATTAAATATAATTACTTTTTTATAGAGTGTTTTCTTGATTACCTTAATGATTCGATTCAGCGTCCTTTCGGATACGCGCTCCCCTTCAGATGTGTTTGCTTTAGTAAGCGTCCCTATTCTGCTTCAGGGAAAATCAGCCTTACCATGCAGGGCTAGAACGGCTCAAGGTTTTTCAACAAGCATGAGCAATTCACACGATGTGGATCCTTTCGACGGGATTACCGAATTGGACGTCGAAGATGCCGCAACAGAAAGCTAAGCTTTTATTTACATATCGATGTACTGTAGGTGCCACTGTCAAAGCTATTGGCCTCCAAGTAGATTAAAATTCCCTCACGTTAAGGTGATTCCTCAGAACTAAAAGTTGCCGAACAATTTTTTTGAAACTTCCCTTGAATGTTCTCTACCAAGCACTGTTTTGAAAAATACAATAAAAATGTTAGGTCACCATGCTCGTTAAAGAGATATGATGGACCAATCTTATTCCATTTATGTCTAAGTACGCGAGTTATTTCATCAGTTCACGTTAAACTTTGCGGTAGCTGGAAGCAGAGGTTATTAAAACAATACTTGACAAAAATCTTGATAGGCAGAAAGTCTCGGGTACCTAGAACAATGTAGTATGTAATTTACGGAAAAATCACACAATTCTAAATAGCTGTAAATGACACTGACTCAAAATGTTCCTCCAGTCGTTGTTTTCGAGGTCATAATCTGCATCCTGGAGTAACGATTTTGTGGACTCTTTTAGCGATATCCTTATTTCCTTTCGAACAATTTTTTTATTTTTTTAACTTAAAGAGAATCATTTTCCCACCAGATTTATGTAACAAAAAATGTAGGTCACCATGCTCTTTTGGGAGACAACAAACGTAAATTTCGCTATGGAGCTTAGCTTGAGGGAAATCTCTTACGTTGTGTACGTGCACGCACCCATGCGCGCGCGCTATGACGCCAAAATCGTGCGCAGTAGGGATGCGCAATGCAAAACTGAGGAATCACTTTTATTGAATATTCACTTTACATTTGTTACTGCTACAGTTTCCGTTAAAATTTTGTTTTGAACATTCGGTTGTTTCTCAAAAAAGAAATAAGCGTCCTCCCCCGCGGAACCAAAAGTAAATAAGCACTCCGGGCGCTAAATCGAATCATTACGATATGGCTTTGCTAAAACCAAAATTATTACACCTGGTGATCGCAAAAACGTAATTTTATAATTTTCTCAGGTTAAAAAAACATATTGATTTTTTAATGCAAACAGAATTAGTTTGCTTTAATCGACCTCTCAAGCAGTTTAAGGCCTTGGTCAGGAATGTAAAGTAAATTTTAATTGGCCAACTATATCTCTTGTCATATTTCGTCAAGCTGAAATTTTCTCCTATTATTAAATTCCGCGTTCTGCTTTGCCTTGACAACTTAATTTAATCACGTGACATGTCATGTGATCCCTTTGTTAAAATTTAGTAAATTAATGAATTGGTGGCGAATTTCAATTGCACTGATCTACTTCTCCTGGACGGGATGCTAGTCCATCGCAGGTCACTCCCCGAAATTTGTTAGGTTTCCCCAACAATACGCCGGTGCCCAGTTATACCCCTGGGTGGAAAGAGACACTATTTCTTACCCAAGAACACAACATAGCGTCCCCGGCCAGGGCTCGAACCAGGAACGCTCGAGCCGGGGACGGGCGCACTAACCATGAGGCCACCGCGTCTCCACGGCAATCAATTCCTCAAATAATGGCTATTTTCCGCTTAACGCCACGTGACATGCCACGTGAACTGTCAGAAGTGCCAATTCTACTTTAAAATGTTCAGAACGTAAAATCGTAACTGTGTCCTAAATTTAGTTCCATTGTTAATTGTCTGTAGAAATACAGCTAATAAATTATTTTCACAAGTAAAAGTCTTTGATCCAGGCCTTGAAGTACTTGAGTGGACTGAGGAGTAAACTTACATTTCTTTCAATTTGTTCATCGCTCGGAAGCTTCTACTCTCAATATGCCGAAGACCACATCCTTCCATATTTCTAACAAAATAATCCACGTGTTAAAAAAAAAGATAGTCACGTGCTATAAACATTGAAATCATATGATGAATTTTCTTTTTATAAATTTATGGCAAGGAACAACATCTCCCCACAGAAAGAAAAAAAAGAAAAAGAAATCAAAAAGTTATAAAGAACTTACAAATGAACCATCTTGTGAAATCCAGCAAAGGTGTCTGAAGTTAAATTAGGTCCAATTGGATTTCCTGATATATCTCTGCAGAGGAAATACAGCTCCAGTAAACTTAACTTAAATCTAAGATTCAGTGGTACAATAATGGCAACTAATGCCAACCTTCGTTTGCGCTTCAAGATATTTTAAAATTTAAAAGCTTTTTCACCACAAGCTTTCGACTTTGTGTCAGTGTTGAGACCGAGCGTGGGGAATATGAGAATGTTGGGAGCAGGGAAGGTGCTTTGGTGAGAGTGCTCGCCTCCCACCAATGTGGCCCGGGTTCGATTCCGGCTCGGTGCCATATGTAGCAGTGAGTTGAGTTCGTTCTTGGTTCTAGCCTTGCTCCAAGGTTTTCTCTCCGGACTCTCCGGTTTTCCTCCCTCCATAAAACCAACATCTCCAAACTCCAATTCGTCCAGGATGGAGGACCTGCATGAAAACCAGCTAAGCCTGATGTGACTTCATCTCTAAATATTGCGATTTTATTTGCTTCATTTATTTGTGATTTATGATCGACGTTAACAAACGTTAACCGACATGTTCTTCCCAGTAGGTCGGGAATAATCAATACACCTTCCAAAAGACATAATGCTGTTAGATAGTTTTATTTCTGTTATTATAGCATACTTACAAGAAGGTGATGTCTTTTGACGCTCTAAGAATAATTTTTAAGTCATTCAACGATATTCTGTTGTGTTGCATTTCGCTATGAACAAAGAAAGCAACATTGTGAGTTACCATGTGCGCTATGATTGGTCTATTGTCCTGAATTGGCTGATTTGACTCAGAGCACAAGGTCAAACAATAATAGACCGCAAAAGTCAATTATCCAATAAATACTTCAGCATGCTACTGGCGGGATGCGCTTTTCACAATACCCGACGTTGCATCGAACAACATGAACAGAACTTTCTACGTACTGTCATTTTCTTGTAAACTTATGCGAATTACTCTCTGTATTTAAATTTTTAACGTTACATCATTTTTATCACTATACAGTTTTTATCCGTCGAAGACAGTAGACCGGGTGTCAAAAGTTTATTTTTCTTTCTACCAGAGAACACTATTTCTATATTATCATCAATAGAACTAATACATACTGTGTGTGTTAGAAAATAGCCCAGATTGATTGAAAATCGTGTTTCTATTTAGATTATGAACTCGAGATTTCTATGACGCGTAGAAATAGAGAGCGAATAATCCAATTGTTTTAGTGTATATCTACTAGTCTTTAAACACTTTATCTAAATCTTCTTCACAAACACCTCGATAACGCAAAGAAGCGGTCGTCATTTTGTGCACAAACGCACACTCACTATCTACAACAGAATAGGTAGCAAGTAGCGTAGCCAATTAGAGAACGGCATTCGTGATTTAACGCTGGTAGATTTACACCTAAACTCGATAGAAACTCAAAACTAAAACAAAGTCAGCCATCCTCGTCTTGTTACCAAGCTGAAATATTATCGGGCAGCGAGATTTGTTCTTGGCAGATACAACAACACATCCAGCGTAGGGGACATGCTATATGAGCTCGGCTGAACTTCCCTCCAAACTAGGAGACAGAAACTTAGACTCTGCATGATGTATAAAATTCATAAAGGCTTGATAGCCATGGACGCACAAGAGTTCATGACTCCACTTCAAAGGAGATCACGGCACGTAAATTCAGATGCGTACAAAATTCCCCGCTCAAAGACGGACTACCACATGTACTCGTTTTTCCCGAGAACGATACGAGAGTGGAACAGCCTGGCCAATGAAACAGTAAATGCACCAAACTTGACGGCCTTCAAGAAAAGCCTGCCGCCTGACCAAGGCCAAACCAAACGATGTTGACTTTGACTTTATTATTATTATTATTATTATTATTATCATTATTGCTATTATTATTATTATTATTTAGTTTTTATTGTAGCATTTTAGCCTTATTTTAATTTGTAGTTTTTTTATTTATACGCTCACTAGAATCTTCAAAATTGAAGGAGGTGAGTCGCCCAGGAAGAAGAAGAAGAACTAGAGCAATCAATTGACGTAGTAATGGTGCGAGCTAAGATAATTTACATTTTGATGATCAAAGTAAAGTAGTTTTCTCTTTGTTGTCTCGGAATTTTATAATCAAAATAGAAAACATGATCTTCGTGTTTCCTAGGAAGTTTGGGAGGGCTTGTAAAAACTGTGGAAAGATAGTATTTCTTGTTTTCCCAAACTTCCATTCGTGTCTCTATAAGTCGATAGCAACTTGGCAACTTATTTCTTTACAAAATTTGTAAAGCAACTGAAAACAAATAGATTCTAAGTTGCCGTATGTCTATTCAGTAATAGATCATAGACAACGTCAAAATAACTGTTCGTGTGCCACTTTTTTTTGTTCTCAACACATTTTGACTTCATTTTACGCGTCAACATGCAATCTATTTGTTAAACAGAAACATAACTTACACTTGTGAAGCACTTCCAGGGAGATAAAATCCACCTTTGATGTTATTTTCAGCAAGATTTCTACAAGAAGGAAAATGATAGTTTCGCCTCTGTGTCTTTAAGAATTCTGCGATTTTAATGACATGGAACAATTATGTTTCAGCTCAAGGAAAGTCAGAATATCTGAACCCATCACAGCCAAACAAGAAACGGAAAATGTAGTTAGATAACAGCACACGAAGACACCGTATACTCAGAGTAACGAGTAATGAAAAAGGGAGGCAAATTAAAGTGTTGGAGTTAAGGACAAAAATGGCAAGATCCTCAGTAATGAATGCAATAAAATCCAGAGATTGTTAGCACACTTTAATGAGGTGCTAAATAGCCAGTAGGGATATGACTAAGTACGGGTCATGAAAATAGACCTGCCGGATGAGATGCAAGATATTGATACATCTGAACCCAGCAGAGCCAAACTAAAGGAGACTTTACAACACCTGACTGTGAATACAAAAGCACCACTTTCTCGACGTTCGAGAAAGAGGCCCCTTGGATCATTTTTGGACCAATTTGGGGATCATTTGCGGGCCTGTGCACACATCCAACGCCCGCTGGTGGAGCAACTCTTAAATGTAACACAAACCTTGACCAATCAGAACGAAAAAATTATGATAATTACCTGAGTAATTGTACTTGAGTGTATTATTAACACGTAATCACATGTAAGTACTAGTTGTGCAGAAAACCAATAAAGTTTATGATAACAAAAAAAGTAATCGCATGATTATTCTCGTGCACTTTGGAATAAGCAAGCACGTGTAACTTCTTTCAGACTGCAACCTGCACCCGCTGATGAAATTTTGTTAGCCTTTGAAAAATTTACTAGTGCTTGTTTCAGTTCCAAATTGCACGAGGATAACCATGCGTATTCAAATGCACAATGTGAAGTTGCACTAAAGCGAGGGTTGTCAAATATACCAAAAGTGAGGTGAGTCGTCTAACTTTGTAGTCGACTCGACTTATTGAAAGTTATGTCGTAAAGATCAGAATCTAGTCGTCGACTCTACTTCCCTCGAGGTTACAAGTAACCAGGAAGTGATATGTTCCCGGCGTAACACACTGGTAGTGCTGTGGTTTATAAAAGAGGAAGTAAAAGTACTGACGAGTCGACGTGCTTCCACTTATAGAAAAGTTTAAGCCGAGTCGACTTCTATAAAAGCGCCCTATGGTGGTTTTAGAAGGTGAGGTGGAGGGGGGACGGGAGTAGGAAATCGTGACGAGTCCACAAAGATGACACGACTCGACTCACGGAAAAGTTCTGCCCACAGGGTAAGAATTAGCATTAACGCCCTTTTTAGGTGATTTAGACGGGAAAGGGTAGAGGTTAGAAAAATTCGTCTCGTCATGACGAGTCTAAACGAGTGGACATGACTCAAATTGTGGAATAGTCGAATCTCTAGAGTGGGTCTAACGTTGAACTAACAATGTACAGCAAGTTAGGCAAAGCAAATCTACATGGCACATTGAAAGAGCTCGTGACCAAAGATCCAGTTTGACTGTAACAAAAATCAGATTAACTCTACTTGCATGTATGTCAGTAAGTTCAGATTACGGAAAGTGTTTTGTGGAATTGACTTCAAGCTGTTCCTTGATAGATCTCTGAAAAGAAAACACAGTATTTTTAGTTAAATATTTGAATTCAAATGGAATCTTTTTGTCTCTAGGACTGTACTGATTGGGTAGTTTGAAATAGGCATTTGTGCTTTGTATGTGGTTACGGTTTCAAGTATTTATGTCATGACGTCATTTTATGTTCTCTAACCAAATATGAATATTATTTCAATTCTCTGGTTAATGATCATCCAACATGGCGGCGATGACATTAGTTGAAAACGACCAATGGACGAAGAACTAGGATGATAGATTTTAAAACACACCAGCAAGGCTTGCGTTCGTCAGACCATTTTAATCTCACTGAATGTACTATACATAAAAAGTTTCAGTAAAAACAATGCCTCATGATTTAAATGTAAAGTTAATTTTTTTCATAGTTAGTCCATGTTCGATTCCCGCCGATCTCTCGAGTCTGGTCTGATCTTTTTCGAACAGCCGCTAGTAATTAAGTCACGGCTATAGGTTCTAATGACGTGTCTTTTGTGAATTGTGCTGAGTTGGAGCTATTACTTTCACTACAAAAATACGATTTGCTATCTTGTGTTTCCATAAAGCTGATCAACTTACATGGCCTTGAGTAATGTTAGATTTCTAAAGGCGTCTTCTTCTATCGACCTCAAATGATTTGCCGAGAGAATTCTGAAAGAGAACCATGGCAACACCAGAAAAGTTTAGAAGACTTATAATGTGAGTGGCCAACACACGTTGTGTCTTGAGCAGTGTACGTTTATCGTAACCAGGGAACTAAACAAAGGAGGTGGAGGGAGGACATAGATATATGACTATACATGCTATACCACCGTGACCATACAGTATCAAAAAGAAAGCAAGGGATTATTTGCTTTAATTGTTGCATTTTTACTTTATTTGACCATATGTAATTAAGGAAACAGGCAATATTTGGGAGCGTTGTGGAGCCATATAGCAAAAACATTAAGTGGATAAATATTAAAACTTCCCATGCAATTGACTAGGAATATAACTGAGGACATTTTAATCATTTCTCGTTATTTCACCCATCTGAGGAGGGTTCTGGAAAATATTAAAGATTAAAGTTTGTGGTATATTTAAAGGGTTATAAATGTAACTTCGCCTCACTTACAAATGTGCCGTATTGGACGGTAAATCACGTGGCACTTGCTTAATTTCTTTACAAGTTACAGCGGTCCCGTTGGGGCCAAAAGGAACGCAGGTACATGTCCCCGGATGAACATCTTTCAAACAACACAAACCAAACGCCACAAACCAACCCACCAACACGAACTGTGTCAGAATAACAACTGGCCTTACAGGCTGGGCTAGTACTGCTTTTCCCATCTGCGGAGAGAAAGCACGAATGCGTTTTCTGAATTATGTCCACGTTCAAGCCAATTCTCTTTTTTACACTAAGTCCTATTACAAGAAAATGCAGAAAAGCAGAGCACAAATGCAAAATTTCATTTAACAAGAAAGGAGTCTGTAGTGGCGGAAGGGGCTCAACCTTTCGAGTTGGCCACTACCATAGTGAATATATTCAACAATGAGTATAAACTGTACAAGATAAATAAGCTCAGTCATTAGAGACTAAACAGTAGATGATGTAGCCTTTACTGCAAAGCAGAATGGTTCAAACATTAAATTCCTTAAGCTATTGCAAACGTGATAGTCTACGATTACGTCTCCCTTAGGATCAGTGAATGGTGAACAAGCATTAGACAGTTCATAGTCGGCTAAAGTGCTAATACAAGACCTAATGAGTCTTCGGGCTTCCAACGGCTTTTAATCTACTGCTGCTACTAACCTTAAGAACATACAGTGCAAGCCTCTTAAGGTGGCCGAACGCAGTTTTGATACCTGTGTTTCATTTTTCTTTTTCTCTAAAACCCTTAATACTGGCAACAAGCAATTTAATAACACAAACTTCAGATTTTTGATAGCTAAGCAGACGTATTAGCCATTGCCATGGCAACAAAAATAAATATAAACAAGCATTTAAAATCGATTTTGTTTGTTTGCAGAAAATCTAGTCGTTAGATTTTCTTTTTCATTTGCATGTAACAAGATTTTAACAATGCTCACAAGTTAACACTATTTTAATAATGTTTTAACAGAGAGACTTTAAAAGTGTGTCCATGAGAAAACCAGGCAGGAGGCGATAAAGCTCAAATCGCCGATTTCGCTCAAACTTGGCGCAAATGTTGGCTTTGGCGAGTAAATGATTATGGCAAAAACGTAGGTCAAAATATTTTATTCCCTTCAAGTTAGGGGGAACTCCTCCAAAAATGGCCGTTTGTCACTAATTTATGCATATTTAATTAGCTGTCTTTGATTTAGTATTTCTACAGCAAGAAAGGTCATGTGAAAATGAAATCTACTGCATCATGTTCTACTATTATCACTCTCAAAGCACAGATATTCATATGAACCAGACAATTTGATTTCTCTCCGTGGCTCCATCTTAAGTAAGGTGCATACTTCATAGTGTTGTGAATAGCCTTTAATTGATGGCAAATATCTGCACTGGGCAACAGTAAAAATACATAATTCTAATATGGCTAGTGAGAGATATCACTAAAGTTCTCAAAAAAGCCATAAAATGTTTGGGGACTTCAATATATTTTCTGTGCTGGCATACTGTTTACATAGCCGGACTTCACGATTTTTGGCCGTTTCATGAACATCTACTAAAACACACAACCCGTTTTTAACTAACTCGAAATCAACAAAAAAATATCAACCAGAATGCCTGGGAATGCCTCAGAAGTTTGAAATTTAGAAACCAGAAATAACACCCAATGGCCTCTCACTATTACTACTTGATTTCAATGTCACCATCTCCAAAGACGGCAAAAGCTCTTTTCAATTTTACAACAAAATAACAAAGAAACCACAATTCGTTCACCACCAATCAGCAATACCGGAAAAGTCAAAGATCAACTTCATTCGTAATGAGCGGAAACGTGTCAACGATAAATGTTCTACAAAAACGACAGCCACAAAGCATCAAAACATGTTCGACGACGTCCTCCGTCTTAACGGGTATCCTGAAGGCACTATAGACAAAGCTAAGCACTCCCAGAACCATCAGAAAGACCCTCGACCTCTCAACACAGAATGGTCGTACTTGAAGATCCCATATGTCTCCGAACGTCTCAACTACAAAATCACTTACATTTTCCGAAAAGAGGGTATACCAGTACGGGTCCCGCACAAGTCATACATCCTCAGACGAGCTCTCTCTCAGAATAACATAAACGGACATGCACGAGGGCCAACTGCCCTATCTTCAGTACCAAATTGTGCTTATTACGCAACGCTGTTTACCAAATCCCGTGTAACAACTGCAACCAATACTACATCGGGAGCACTACAAGCTTTATCCACGATCGAGTAAGAGAACACCTGAACAATGACAAGTCCTCCGTGAAGAAACACATTTCAAAGTGCCAAAACAAAGTCCACAAAGGCATCAAAATTAAGACCATTGTACTAGAAAACGACCCCGCAAATCTACGACTGTTCGAAGCATTTTACATACCAAACTACCGCGGACCTTTTATTCTAATAATTATTTTAACATATCTAGAGACTCTTTGTACTTTGACACTCGCTCATTAGATCATATCATTCATTTTTATTCATATTTGTATCTTATTATTTAGCTCTTGCATTCTACCCCCCACATTCTTTCGCTTTTCACACGATTTTACTCTATATCTGTATGGAAGCCTTACGCGGAATATTTTTTCTTATCCCTGATGATGCCGTAGATCGGCGAAAGCTTGGACTTTTTTAAACGATTTTAATATCATTTTACAGTAGTGTAAGGCCTCAATTGAACTTTTGCCATTTTCAAACAAGAAGATATTTTAGATCTTATAACCGCGCTTTTAAATTGTAACTATTTTCTTAGCACTACAGTCGCAACGCAGTTCACATTCCAAAGCAGTCCTTGATGATTCGTTGGTTGCTGTAGACACCACATCACTTGATCAACACGAACTGTATTCTTGCACCATCGCTCCGGCTTAGCCTTTGTAAAAGCTATGATAACGTAATGGCCTTAATCTGGAAGTCCGCTCGTGACATGCCCATGAATGATACGAAAAGGAAACGAGTGCCACGTTATTAATAACGCTATAAACAAACAGCTTTCTTCCTTAAAAGTCAAAATTTAATTTGTTTATGCTATGCGTAAGAACAAGCAAAGTAGTCACGCGCGAATCCACGGCTATCCACGGCGAATTTTAGAATGGTTGTGTTTTTTCCCCTAGCATTGACTCAAACACTGCAAGTTCTGGCACGCTCCTATTTACCTCTGCAAATATTTAATTTTCCTTCAGATCTCTTAACTCGCTGCGATGAAACAGCCAAAGAATACACTTCAATTGCCTAAACCCACAAGAAATACTTGCAAAATTGCAAATATATTAATTACCGTCTCTTCTAGCAAAATAAACTTGCAAGGTAAACACGATCTTATATGTCAGGTAGCAAAAGTGAAAGCTGTAACGTCAGCGCATTCCATGGCTGGCGTAATACTTTTTTTTAGCGTATTATCATTCCCTTCGAATCCAACGCCTCGATAAAACTAAAAGAAAACATATTTCACACACAATAAAGAAAGCAATATCTGTAAACCTGTCCGTGTATTAATTTTTCAACAGCTTTTCGCGAATAAACAATACAAGTGGCGTAATTCAAAATTTGGCCGAGAGGAAGTTTCGGTCTCCTCACCGCCAAAACTAAAAAAGAATAATAAACTCCGTGCAGAACATAAACCGCGTTCGGCCCGTAACCGCGCGGTTAAAAAAGCAGAGACAGCAAGGGCATTGACCAAATAAAATGATCACTGTATCGATGAAATGTTTACTTTGTCTAATCCTTGTGGGCGCGCTAAATTGCATTAGCAAGAGAGCGCGCGGAAATTGTGTTTGGCAACCTCAAAGCAGAGAAGCTACACAGAGCGAACAACGAAACTTAGTACAAGGTGAGATATGTGAAGGCTGACGTTCACTAACCTTTACGTTGACTGATGGTTAGCCATGGATTATCACGAGACAAACACGAGACATTCTAAAAATAACTGTTAAATAATGAACAAGTTTACCTTCTAAATACTTTTCTCGGTGGCAAGCCTGACAAAACTGGTGTCTTTTTTCTACACCTTAATTTCGGATGACATCAGATAAAAATAAAACCTCGACAAAGTTTTGAACAGCGCCGAATTGTTTATCGGTATTGTGATCTTTCCTAATCTTCCCAGACTGCGATCTTCTCTATTTCGCTCAAAAGAAAAAAACTCGGAGACGGCAAACTGAGCTAACGAGCCCCATATGCGAGCGGCGAGCCTGCTCGTTTCCTCATTGTCTTTTTGTTCTTTCTCACGGATGTTAGAGCAAGAGACAGGCTGCTTCTCTTACAAAGCCTAGGTTATGATTTCACAAAGAGAAAGATGCTTACCTCACGTTGGGTAGAAAGAACAGCCAAGATGAAGTGACAGTTTAAAGGGAGGGCTGCACTGTTCGGCGCATGTCTCTAAATTAAAATACGTTTGTTCGCTGCTAATCAGTGTTACCGCTTTAAAATCCCCACGCAGATCTAGTTCAGTAATCACATGCTATAGTTAGTCGTGGCAGAATGAATTTAGTGTTAAACCGTACGATTTATTATATGGTTGATGATTTTTCTGCTATTTGCATGCGAAATTAAGTTACTTGCCTACGGTTGGTTCATAAACAATGAAAAACTGGGCCTGGGCCAAAAAGCGTGCATAGGCGAATAAATAATACAGACATGCACCGAACCATGAAACCCTCCATTCAATGTCTTTATGGGTCCGTGAATAAAAAATAATGAATTTACTAGGAGAACAACATAGCGAACCGGAAAGTTTGCCAATATAAAAATGCTCGGGTTTGGTAATTCTTTTCTTGAATGATCCAACAATTATGATCCGTAGATTCCTCTGGCACATGAATGTAATGGAACTAAGGACAGAAGAGTCAATCATTTTACAGTTATCTGCTGAATTTTAAATTCTCTTCCTCGTATGACGTTATGATATAATTAGTTTGGGTTTCGAGACTAGCGACTTAAATGCTCTGTTTTGTCCCCTAGTTAGTATGGTGTTTTATTTCCAGGCTATAAGGTTTTTGACACTTTAATAAAGTTTTCACTCACATTTTCTATTTTCCAATTGCCCATAATTCACTCTGTTTGCTCCAAAAAAATTGCTTAAACTACTGTTGTCAAATGCTTTTGGGAGTTCTGCATTTTCCAGCAATAAAAACAACTTGTTGCTGTGTATCACTTTAAGTTGAATTGCTTAGTTTAAGTTGACAAAAGGTGCTAAGTGGCATATTTAGAGACGTTTTGGAAAAAACGCCTTCATCAAGCACAAATGAAGCATTAACCAAGAATTATTTCACAACAATACTTTATGCAAAATTTGGGGGAAGCACAGTGCATTATGGGAAAATGGAAATAGAAAGTGTGCTTTCAAACAAGCTAAATTCTTGTCTTTTTATTGTGAAACTTTGTTTGCAATTTGTAGGTTATAATCTTGTTTTTGACCGTCACCCTGAAACAAGAACGGTTTGCAAAGTTTCGGCTTTCTTGTCACAGTTCAAAGAACACTTTTAAGGAGCTTTAGTTAGCTTAAGCACAGACAGAGACCGACAATACAATACAGTACTGGTTTATTCATGAGGAATAGACCATGATGAATAAACCAGTATTGTATTGTATTTCCAGCTGAAAATCGAATTTTCTTCTTTTGGCGCGTATGATCGGCTTTTCGTTAAGCTTATCAAGTCATAAATGGTACAATGGCAGTTTCGAAACTCAGTGAAGTGGGAAAGAAAACTTGCCAAAAGCAAGAACGTAAACTTCCTGTTTGCGTCTGTTCCTCCCTCACAATCGTCTGTCATTAACAACAATGCCAGGGTAATTTTGTGTGGTCGAAACTGAATGATGAATTTAAAAGAATGTATTGAACCAGAAATTTCGCTACATCATAAATTGCTGAGAATTTTGTATCCTTTCCTTATAAATTTAACAAATACGATTCGAAGTTTCCTATGGCGCAAGAAAGAGAGAGAAATATGCCATTTCTAATGTAATTGATGTATTTGCTGATGTTGCACTCAGTGTATGACGTCATGCCGTGTTACTTTCGGTCTCAGTATATTTCGAAGGAACGCTTTGGAAAGGCTTCCCTTGCTGTACTAACACATACACGCTGCATTTCGCTTGTCCCGTCAAACAAGGTAAATACTATTACCTTTATCATATCATGTTTTATTTGCAATTTGTAAATTGTAATTTTGTTTTGTTGTACTCGATGCAAGTCTAAGGTCAACGCCAAACTTTAGGCGAAAATGTTTTGGTGAAATAAAGATCTTTTCACGTAACGTCATCCGTTTCTAAAATCCAAAACTAAAGAGTCACCGAAGTTTTTGTCCTCATCAGGCATCAGAGGCGGTAAATTAAGATCTGTTGACAGTTTTACAGCTCAATCGTGTGCTTTGTTTGGAAACCAGCGCATTTTGAATTTCAGAGTTATGGCGATGCGTCACAAAGCTACGATCTCGACGAGTGTCGAAAAGTGTATACTTCTCTCATGATTTTTAGCCTTTTTAGAAGTTAGAGTAGTAGGAAAAGTGCTCATCTAAAAGCTTATTTGTTCAGTACAGATGATCATTCGCCTAGAGAGCCAAAGTAAGCTCCAGATGGTTACATTATTTTCCGGCCGCCCTATTGGTGTACTACGGAGGCCTAGTACACACTAACATAGCGTTTCCATACTGGGCTCTGTAAATTTTGGCGAAACATTTCGACGAATATTTGAAGTTTGGGAAAACGCAGAGACCTAAAACTTGGAGAAATGCTGTCTTTATTACTTTACTTATTAATTTCGGATAATGTTGAAACATTTTGAAATAGATGTTGAAGTAGGTGTTCCCTTGTGCTGATCACGATTGTGTCTTGTTGTTAGGCATCCTTATCTTCTTTGAAGAATGGCATCCAGCACTCAGCACCTGATTTTCATCTACCTCTTAGTCTGTGGTATGCTGTCCGTTGGATTTGAATTCAAGTATCTGAAATATTGCGGTGAGAATCAGTTATTGTCATGGTCAGTTATAATCAGACAAGGTCATCAAAATAAACAAAATTAAGTTAAAAAAATTAATTAATTAATCTATTAATTAAAAATTAGGTAATTAAAAATGTAGATGCAAAGAGTACCCGACTGTTGATGCGTGACCTCACGCACACTAGAAGCAAATGACAAAGCCTTTTTAAAGATACGCTGAAGTCTGAATAATGATCAACCCTAGCAAAAAAATTCATTTTTGCCCCAAAATCACTGAAAGGGATAATTTTAGGATTCGGCGCATGTGCAAGCTATGATGTATCTCACCCAGATCCATTGTTTGGAAGACAATCAGATGCAAGTAGATAACTTGTGCGACCGGCTGGTCCAGAATTAAACCGTCGGGCCAGATAATCAATTTGTACAGCATCCATGAAATTGGGCATCCGTCATTCTTCTACCTTAAGTGTAGCTGTATGGCTACTCCGGAGGCTATTAAAAAAGTACAGTCTGTGATTACTGAAACTCATATGGTAGATGTCAAAACGAAAATGTACTTTATGTATAGTGTTGGAACATAGGAAAGGGCTGCTAATGAGGAATCTCTCCTGTACGTTATTTGTTCGTGACTGACCGCAAAATCCACAAAATAAAGGCAAATTTCCCCGCAAGTCATCTTTACGTTTCTGATTGTTTTATAAACAATGAAGTTGTAGCTAGCACATGTGCCGAGCCGTGAATAACTCAATATCTTTTTGTAGTCATTCGTAGTTGTTTAACATGTACCCGCTAATTTACTCCCTGTGTAGTTAACAGGATAATCTTCTTGTACTTTTACAGGACCGCCAGACAAAACCCTCAAGTACAAAATTAGGCCATGGCCCAAGCTGAAGCCCGGTGAACCAGTAGATATCACGGTCTCTTTCACACCTGGTAAGTCTGACATGGTTCTTGGGAATGTCAAAAAACGTAACTTCCCAATTCCGGAAAGAATTCTTGTTTTATTACCCAGAATTGCAATTGATTAATCGATATGATCAATACTGTTTTCTTTAAAAATATTTTTTTATATATATCGCACGCCACCAACGGAATCTTTGATTCTGAACTCTGAAAAATTTCCTAGGTTGTCTTGAAATAGAGATACGAAATTTTTTGTCAAACTTGTCCTCAATATAGACGAATTGAGAGGAGTTCGTGCGAGGAGTCTATCAGTGTGAGGAGAAAATTCTGTCTCGCTTACTTTTCCCTCATGTTGCGTTCAAAGCACAAAGTGATCTCCAATCGCAAATGCTTGCTGCCCTTGTCATGCTATCAGTCCGTTTACATAAGAATCACCATTTTTAAGTTCGGTGAAATGTAGCCGAACCTCTTCTTGAAAGCAAGAACTGGGTTCATCGAGGGTTTAGCTTATGTCGATAGAGATCAGGATAACATTTGGAAAGTAGCAAGGTTTGTGTCAGTGCAAAGTCAACTCTAAGCAAGCCTCATCACTAAGTACGGAGCTGTAAGTAGAAGTAATAATGAACTTTGGAAGCCACTCGTAAAGATTGCACGGAAATTAAACATCACTATATATGCCAAGTTAGTATAAGTAAGCACGTCAAGTAATAGTTTTACATCATTGCTACACTTTTGGCATTTTTCTATGCTGATAGGTGTAGACATCTTTTCATCAACACTGCAGTATGTAATAAAAAACGACGGACACATTATATCCAGAGGACTTCAGGACGTTAAATGCAGTAAAATGCCGCAAATTTGTAATTTAGCAGCAGGAGGTATGTAGCGTCAAAATCTTTCTTGTGGAGGGAGAATGAGGGAGACGAAGTGCTATGTAACAAATTGACATCATTTTTTCATGAATCTGTCCTGTTATTGATCATGAATTTTATTATAACATTGTTAAAGTATTTGTGGATCCTCGAAGCGATAGCCGAGTGGATCCGCAGACTACTTTGGCAATGTTATGACGAAATTCATTGCCAATAACAGGACAGACGTATGAAAAACTGAGGCCAATTTGTTTTTTTACAGTAACAAATTTTCAAATTGTCCGCTCCCGCTCTTTGCGTCAACATAAATTACAAAGCCATGTGTCTGTCCGCGTAATGTCATTGAAAATTAGCCAATGAGCGCACGGAAATTTCTGCAGTTATTATAAATATTATATTGACAAAGATGTACGTAAGGGATTTTCGACATTCTACCTTTTTTAGAAATTTGAATGTCAACAAACAGTAGTGAACGAAATCCATGTTGGTTGGCGACGCTTAGTATCATCAGAAGACGATGATGATCATGGTCTCTTTGTAGTATGGTAGCAAGTAAAAATGTTCGATTGCCGGACTTGTTCCCTTTCACGAGAAAAACTGAATTTGACCCACACGTGCACCTGCAAACATAGTTCTATTCTCGTACTTTACATCGCGTTCTCTACCCATCATTAATGGCCTTATAATCTTCATAAGAGCGCTCCCACTCCAGTCACTTGAGGACGGCCCGAAGATTCTGCCAGTTTCAACAACTTATCGAGAGGTGACTGGGTTTATAACCGTGAACTCTAAGGTACTTTAGTTGTAGGATTTTACTCGACCATAGTTAATAGAGGGAAAGTTCTTCGTTCTATGTTTTTGGTGGCTATTTTGGGTTTGACTCTGCACAATGCTGCAAAATACAAAAGGTGGTCATGTGTGCTCACACAACTATCCAATAGAAGCATTGTGATTATGTAATTCATGCATAGCTTAGGAGCATAAAATAGATATAACATAGCCTGCTTGCTTGCTTCTTTGATGTTTACCTGGCTTCTCACCCATTTCCGTCTATTAACTATGTCCTGACAAAGTGAGTTTCCAAGAAATCTTATGTTACTCATTTGGTTCTTTGTTTGTTTTCGCATAGAAACCTATACCTTGTCATACAACTACGACCATATTCCAAATATTCCACTTGGCGTAAAGGTATAGTAATTAATGTCATATTTGCGGAATAAAATATCAGCCAATACTTCTTTTATCCTTTGATATGATAAAGATCATATAAAGACACGTAATTTTGCTCACGAGATGGTGAAGCGGAAGCTTTGGACACTGGCGAGGGCAACACCAGCCATTCGAGGAAGCGTATTGACATCCTATCGCCATCATCATCATCATCATTATCATTATTATTATTATAAATATTATTATTATCATCATTATTATTATTATTATTATTGTTATGATTATTATTATTATTATTATTATTATTATAAGTCCTTAAAGTCTTGCCGCTTTTAACTTATGGTGCAGAGTTCAATCCGTGAGCCTAGGGCAGTCATAAGTCTGCTGGAGTACTTGATGGATAGAGTCCTCCTAAGTATGTCAGCAGTTCCAAGCAGGACGGTCTTCTGTAGCTCTGGTATTCTAATATTGCCTGGGATCTTGCCGATGTAGTTTTCTGTTCCCTTCTTGACAAGCCCGAAAGCTCCAATGATCACTGAGACAGTTATTGTTTTCATTCCCCACGTTTTCTCGATTTCAATCTCAAGATCTTTGTACTTTGTGAGTTTTACCATTGTTTTCAAGGAGGTGTTCCTTTCTGTGGGGATGGACATATCGATAAGCAGACAGGTTCTTTCTTTCTTGTGTTTCACCACTATTTCTGGTCTGTTTGCTTTTATCTCTTTGTCGGTTTGGATTGGCATGTCCCAAAGTATAGTCGCTGTTTGGTTTTCTGTCACAGTAGCTGGTTCATATTCGTAGAGTTTATCTTGTACTTTGATGTTATAGTGTTTGCATATTGTCCAGTGGAGTATTGCTGCAGCTTTATTGTGTCTTTGTATGTACTCTGTCTTGGCAAGTTCAGGGCATCCGGAGACAATGTGGTCAACTGTCTGTTGAAGTTGCCCACAGATTCTGCACATTGGGTTGGTGCCATCTTTCAGGATCTTGTTTCGGTAATAGTTGGTCTTAGTGCATTGATCTTGGGCAGCAATAATGAAACCTTCTGTTTCTGATTTGAGGCCAGGTGTACTCAGCCAATTGTGGGTTTTGTCTTGGTTTACATCCTTCTCTTTTGTTCTTTTTGGGTACTGACCATGCAAAGGCTTTTCTTCCCATTTGCTCTTGAATTGTTCTATAGCTTGGTGTTTGGCTTTCAGCTTGACCCTTCGGGCATAGGTCGTGGCTGGCTCATTCTCTGCCACTTCAGCTTCTGGTAAGCTGAGTTCTCGCCCGTATTTTGCGGCTTGATGGTGTATGGACATTGTTTTCTTGCCGTGTCCCTCGCAATTTTGAGGAGGTAATCATCTTTGTTGTTGAGATATGTGTTTAGGCTAATTGTAGTTGTTTTGTAGGCAATTTCTAATTGTACAAGACCCTTCCACCTGCCTTTCTAGGGATATATAACCTGTCCACGTCAGCTTTTGGGTGGTGCATTTTTGCCATCGTCAAGAACTTCCTTTTTTTCTGTCTAACTTCATAAGTTCTTCCATTTTCCAGTTTATGATGTTGAATCTATAAGTGACGACTGCGACAGCAAGAGTGTTGATTGCGTCAATTCTGTTGGCAGCATTAAGTTCGGATTTGAGCACCAGGCGAATTCTACGGTAATACTCTTTTCGAATTTTCTCTTTCATCTTTGCATGTTGGATCCCTCTCCTTCATTCACATCAAGGTATTTGTAGGTGCCTTCCTGTTCGAGGTCTTGTATGGTGGTGCCAACATTGAGTTCGATGTTTTCGGTTTTCGCCAGTTCGCCTCGTTTGAATGTAGCTTTGGCGCACTTGTCAAGCCCAAATTCCATTTTTATATCATCACTGAAGCCTTTGACAATTTTAAGTAGGTCTTTCTGGTCTTCATCAGACTTGGCATAGGTTTTCAGATCGTCCATGTAAAACAGGTGAGTGATGTTTGCGTTGCTTATTTTGTATCCGTAGTTACTCTCATTCAAGAGAGAGGATAAAGGTGCTAAAGCTATGCAGAAAAGAAGAGGTGAGAGGGAATCTTCTTGAAAGATACCGCTGTTTATTTTTATTTCACGAGAAGATATTGTTCCCTTATTATGGTTAAGCGTGAGGGTTGTTTTCCATTTGGTCATACTTGCTTTGATGAAATCTTTCATTTTTGGTGATATCTTGTAGATCTCAAAACATTTTAATATCCAGCTGTGGGGAACGGAGTCAAAAGCTTTCTTGTAATTCACCCAAGCTGTACTGAGGTTTTTCTTTCTCGTCTTCATATCTTCCAATATAGCTTTGTTGATGAGGAGTTGGTCCTTACAGCCGTAGCTCCCTTTTCTGCAACCTTTTTGTTCGGATGGTAGTAAGTTGTAATTCACAGGGTGGCTGTAACATCTATCTGATAAGATTGATGTTAAGATCTTGTACATTGAAGGAAGACAAGTGATGGGCCTGTAGTTTTTGGGGTTTGCCGTGTCCTCGTTTTTTGGAAGGAGGTAAGTGATAACAGTTGTTAGCCAGTTTGGGCATTCCTCTGGGTTTTCGATGCAGATGTTATAGGCATTAGTCAAATCTTCGTGTAAGACTGTCAGATGTTTAATCCAGAAGTTTGCTATTCCATCAATCCCAGGAGCTTTCCAGTTGCTGGATTTTTTGATAGCAGATGTTCTTTCAGCAATGGATATTTCCAGCCATTCCTGAGCGGGCGTTTGTTGGTTTTCATTCTCTATTTGTTTTATCCACTCTGCTCTCTCATTGTGATGCTTTTCTTTCTCCTAGATATTAACCAAGAAGTTCTCAAGAGCTTCTTTCCCGGGTGGCTTGGAGGTTTCGATGGTCTTTTTCCCAAGTTCACGATAGAATCTTTTGGTGTTTTCTTTGGACGTTTTGTTCTGGAAGTAAGCGCCTTATTCTCTGGGATTTAGCTAATAGCTGTTGTTTCAGTTTTTCCTTGACAGGTAGGATGTCGTCGTTGGATTTGAACTTATATTTTCTCATGAGAGCTCTTCTTTTTTTCTCCTTAACACGTCTTCCTTGGACGATTTCAGCTAGGATTGAGATCTCTCCACGTACTTTTTGGATGTCTTTCTCGAGTCGTCTTTTCCACATAGGCACTTTTGGTTTTTTTTGAGTTTTTGATCTTACTTTGATGCCTAGGGTGTCACAGACTACTGAGGCAGAAGTGTAGAATAGTTCATTCACTTCGGTAAGAGACAGCTTCTGCCCCTTTTTGCCTTAATTAGGTTGATGGTCTTATTTGCTGTTTCAAAGACTTCCTTTGCCTGTCTTGTATGCTTGATTTTTGGTATAGGTGGTCGTTCAGTTATGTTTGTCTCTTTCACAATCTCCCACTTCCTCAAAATTTTTTCCATCGTTGCAGCTTCATCTCCATCATTGGTGTGTTGAGGGGTCTCCGGCACGTTGGGATCATTTAGTTGTTCTTTATCATTGTGGACAGCTACCTCATCACTCGCCACGGGGGCATTATCTTCCACAGCTACTGCAGAGGGATTGCCTTCATGACGGCTATTGTTCTCGGTACAGTCTGTCTTGTCAGTCACTTTGTCTTTGATGGCTTGAATTTCCATGTCTGTCAGTCTTTTCTTGTTCATGATGTCCCGTCTGGTGTTTGCCAGTTTATTTTGAGTTCGCCAGATATTGTATGCATCTGTTGTGACTGATGCATTGGGCTTAGCTAGAGTTTTAAAGTATGCTTCCATCACTTCCATATACTCCTCCCTGGTCCGTTTACTTCTTGTTTCTCTTTGGCGATTTACAGTAGGTGCATTTTGAGGGCCTCTTTGAGGAATATCCTCGGCGTGGTAGTCCTCATCTGCTTGTTGGGCGGAGTTTGTTCCAGCAGCATATTTTTCAACCCCAGCCTGGTTCCCTACTGAGGGACGCGGTCCTTGTTTATCCGCGCGACGACCCGGATGCGGTATGAAATATTGTCATTGTTACTTGTCATGTTTAACAATTTATTGTGTTGGTTTTTGTTCAAAGTGGCCTTCCTCTAGTTGGACTGGCTACCAATCCTAACGAGCCCCAACTACCCGTTTGTTGTAACTCTAACAGGGGTGGCTTTGGGGTTACTGATGCTTGCCAAAGACACCACCTCAGACTATGGTGGGCGGGAACGTCCATCTTCCCGAAGTAGGCTAAGGCACCAGCCTGTCCTACCCCACTGTCCATTATTATCATCATCATTATTATTATTATTATTATTATTATTATTTAGATCGTTTTTTCTCTTTTTAGATCGTTTTGTGTTTTTATCCAACGAGTTATTTTAAAGTAACGTCAATTTTTTTTTCACGGTTAATGTTTTTAATGCATTATATGTATGTACGTATTATAATGTAGTTTTATTTTAAATTATAATCCATCAAATAATTTCGCTCGCGCGCAATTGGTCTGAACACGTCACGTGACCGAATATTCCCCAGCCAAAACTGGGGAATATCCGAAAATAATTCCCTAATTTTCAAACCTGCGCGTGTTGCTAAAAAGATTTGAAGGATAATACACACAATAGCCTCCATTTTGCACTAAATATCCTCGAAGCTCACAGTTTTCCCAGAGCTACTCTCTCGGAAAACTGTTCGCTTCTCGGAACAGATAATGTCCGCGGACAAATATCCTAGCATATGTTCGCAGTACAAATGAAGGCTATTATTTATGTAGTTCTTAAAGCGCTTGTGATCATTACATACAAGTCTGCGCGTTATGCGGACTAAGTGTTCCAGTTTGAAAACGATTTATCAATTTTCGTCCTATAAAAAAGTTTGGGAACAATTGTTTCGCTGCTTGGTACCAGTACACAAAATCAATTATGCTACTCAGAATTTATGTTCTTGGATGGAAAAATAATTGTTCAATATTTTGATAATCGCATTCTGATGTGGGAGGAGGGATGGCGTAGTGGTGAAAGCACTCGCCTCCCACTAATGTGACTCGGGCTCGATTTCGACCCGGTACTCTATGTGGGTTGAGATTGTTTTTGGTTCTCGCCTTGCTCCGAGGGTGTTTCACTGGGTATGCAGTTTTCCTTCCTTCTGAAAAACCAACTTTTACAACTTTTATAATTCGATCAGGTAAGAGGACACGCGTGAAAACCAGCTAGGGCTCATGTGGCTTTCTCTAAATAGATATTATAATTTTAAACCCCGCAGAGTTTTACTAATAACGCACCACGAGTAATATCACGACAAGTACCGTATCTCTCGGTTACTGAAACAGCTTCTAACCTGTCTTTGGTATTGTGTTTTTTACAACTTATCAGGGAACTTTGTATGCCAAAGGTGAACTCTACAATCAAGATCAAGTTATGTGGTTCTGTGTGGAGGCAGAAGGAGTTATTTAAATAAACAACAACTGCAATAGCAACCGAGAACCAAGTGCAAGAACCAAAGCAATAAAATAAAATAAAATGACATAAGTAAACCCATCACAACTGTAAACAAGAAAAACAAAACAAACTTAACGGGGTACTATCATGATCTTGGTTCGAAAACTTTTAAACCGAAAAGATGTATTCTGATAGATCGAAAGCCAAAACTTTCTCTTTTTTTATAAACTACTGCATAAGTGCACTGATCCTGTAGGTGGGGAATATATATATTTTTTTATATCAGTAGATTCTCTAGCAACTTTAGTGGCCTTTAAAAGGTGTTGTGTTAAGGGAGCCTCAAGTTATTGGGTTCCCAAGTCACCGCTGAAATCAGTGAGTATAATGTAACTTTTGCAATATTCAAATGGTCATTAAAACTCAACCTTGCTCGGTATGGGTCTGAAAATTGATGTTCTGCCTATTTAAAACACGCTCTTTTCAGTACTGAAATTCATTTAGCTGTAGATATAAGTTTAGAAATTATCGGTCACGTGACCAACTGCTGCAAAGGCCTATTACCACGTAAGTGCACTGAACGCATGAAAAAGGTGTTATAAGGACTTGGAATAAGTCTAGTGGACTTTTCAAATAGAACAAGAAAACAGGTACTTTATCGAGAATAATAAAACAAGTACTTTTAGTCCTCGGTCAAAGACTTTTACAGGTACAAATAATTTATGGCAATGGAACCAAATTTCGCACACAGTTACGTTTCAACGTCCTGAACATTTTAAAGTAAAATTGGTGCTTCTGACAGGTCACGTGACATTAAGGGAAAAATAGCCATTGGGTGCGGTTTTTAGTAATATCCATCAAAAACGCGTTTAGGTGCAGATCAATTATCTCTATCCTCTCACGTTTGGAATGACCGTCCCTATTTTCGCTAAACATCTTATAGGGTCAAAGGTCGTTTTTTCAAAAAATAAAGTCCACTTTTGATCATTTATATCTTCTAAAAACGAGATCAAGGAAGATCATTCCAAACGTAGCAAGGTAGATGATTTACATTCCAATCGAAAACGCTCAATACTGATCAATAGAATGAAAATTCGCCACCAATTCGCCGATTTACCAAATATTTCAACAAAATGAACACGGGACACGTCATGTGATCAAAATAATATATGTGATAAGCATGTGATAAGCACGTGCCTCTCCAGTAAGGTTCCCTTTTCAACACGGAACATGCAATGTTAAACAACTGAGCAAAGTGCCCAGCCACACGGTCAAAATCAACGTTATTTAGAACTGAAAACTCAAGCTTATGTAAAACGCCTTCCAAACTAAAATGTGGCATTCCAATTTGGAACAATTCCGAAGGGTACTGGTATTTGATGCGGAAAAAGTTTGTGTTTCCGAAAGGTTTTGGCTTATTGGAAGGAGAAAAAGAAGTGTTCAGTTGAGTCCGCCAGGGACAATACATCCAATTTCACCAAAATGTACAATTTAATGTAAAAAAGATCGTGCACCCATCGCGCTTTCCTTTTTTGAGAGATTAAGATTTTCTGATCTCCCGGCCCACAACTTATCAGAATAAAACGGTCATCTATCTATGATTCTAAAAGGATTCAGAATTTCTGATCCCCCAAGACTTTAATAGATTCAAAAAACTGATCCCCAGTCCACAACCCGTCAGAGCAAAACAGTCATCTACTTATAATTCTAAATGCATTCAGAATTTCTGATCCCCATCACTTCACGGGACAAAAACGGCTATCTGTTCATGGTTCTAAAAGTATTGCGAATTTCTGATCCCCCTCCCCCACCAAATCTGCTGACATGATAGAAAGAGCTGTCGATTTATAATTCTACAACAATTCAGAATTTCTGATCCCACATGACTTAAAGGGATTCAAAAATTCTGATCCCCCAGTGCATAACTTATCAGAACAAAACGGTCATCTACCTATAATTCTTAAAAGGATTCAGAATTTCTGATCCCCCTTATCAGGTGACAGGACAGAAATAGCCGTCTATTTATAATTCACAAGAAATTAACTAGATGTCTGATAGCTAAAAAGTAACGATTGGATAGTAACTTTAAACACATTACAGACAAAATGGATCACAGAGCAAAGGGCATCAGAAAAGTACACAAATGAAATATTCACAGATAGGTCATTATTTATAACGATTTAAAACCACGCCAAAGGATCGAGACAAAAATTGCAGTTTCATGCCGGACAGTGAAAGGTTTTATTTTCAATTCAAAAAGATATGAATTTAGGCTCTAGAATTACAAGCTGTTATTTAAAGTTCACATCAAAGATAACAAGAATTTTAATCAGGACTCAGCTGCCGTCTGGGCCACCTCCGTTTTCTGCTTTAATGTGTTCGTTTCGGATTGACGGCCGCTATTCTTGCCTTTTTTTTCCCTCTGCTCTGCAATGAAGCAATTGAAGCTAAATATTCTTATAAATAGCGATAGAATTAACATTGTTTTTCATTAATCAATTGATCGGGAGTGTATTCTTTTGTAAAGAATAAAGAGCAGTATGTAGGCAATGCGGTAGTGAAGTGTATCGAGCGTGATCTGTAGCTTCAAATCAATTCAGTGTAAACTTTAAGTTACCTCTTCAAAAAGCACACTAACAAGCTATTATGCAAGCATTTCATACATAGGAAATGTGTGTGAATAGTTTCCTCGTTACGGGTGCTAATAAAATCAGGAGAACAAACGTTTTTCTTGTGTTTCAGTGATCGCGAAATAAATATAACAACGAAATTTCTTCAGCCACAACATTGATTTCGATTCAAAGATTGAGCAGCTAACTTTAATGTTGAGCAACAATTATGATATACTTACTTTTCTGCGACTTTCCTTTCTTTCACCGAAGCAATCAAGATACTCATTTGAACTTGGACAAATCATTCCATGTTTCTTGCTGCTATTGACAATGTTGGATTCGAAATTGCGCGCAAATAACTGACTCCTTTGGAAAGGGAATCTGCTGGTCAAAAGTATTCATTTATCAGATTCACCGAAGGATTATGGGATCGGATGGAAACAGCAAAATGGCGGGCAAAGATCGTGGTGAATGTTGTTAGGATTCGATAACAAAGCTCTCTGTTATTTTATAGCCTTGCTCTACGTTGGAAAGCAGTCACAAATTGTTTACAGATGTCCGTTGTTATTCCAGTTGAGTCAAATCCCAGTAAAGGTGGAAAAGTATGAAGTTTCGTCGGCAAAACAGTGTGGCAATCAAACTATTTGCCAGCAGCTGGCGGTTTCTCTTACACTCGTCAGGTTTACAGAAAGCTTGTGGTCCCTGCAGCTTTCCAAGGTAAACTGATTTTCTTGCATAATTTGTGAAGGTTCTTGAAATACTGGAAACGTTCTGGCCGGTTAAATTGATCGTGGAAGATTACAGAAGATGCAGATGCTTTAACACACTGTTAAGTCTTGTTGATTTCGTGAATGCAAATGTTCATTTCCTAAAGGAGTTATGAAAGCAACTGTATTCAACACAACAATATACAAACAATTTCGCGTTGGGAAAATCATTCATTGTAAAAGTACAATAAGTGCAATAAATGCGAGCTCTCTCATGTAGTTTACATATACTTCATATAGCTAGTGTATATCTTGTCTAGGATCAAGTGGGCATACATGTATTTATTATACAACAACTAAAACACAAGATATCAAAAAGCAACACCCTTCACCTTTTTGATTTTCAGGTTGATGGTGGTACTCTTGAGGTTATGTTAGATGTGCATATTACATTATCAAGACCTTTTGTTTCCCACTTATTACTTGAGTTGCAAAAGACTGATGTTATTTTCATTAGGGTGGTTGAAGTTCTCTTTAATTGGGCAGTATTTCAAAGGTTTTTTTATAATTTGGCATTTCGTTATGCAAATAGAGGTTATTTAGAACAGCAGATGTAATTCACAGCTAGGTTATGGAAGATTACTTTTAACCACTTCCAGAAATTTGTACATAAAGCTTACCATAATTTGAAAAACACATGATTCATGGATAAAATTAATTGAAAAAAATACTTTCATGAAGAAATTAATGTAATTGAAATTTGAAATTCATTTCAAGAATATTTTGTACTTTTCCGGTCACGAAATCTGTTTACATTTCATGAAAATTTACTGAAGAATGTAAACATTTACTAGACTCCAATTTAAGTAGCTGAGAAGTGTTTCAAACAAGATTTTTGAAAGATATATGTTAAATTTAAGTAAGTTTTGTGATAAATCGCAACATAATGGAAACTCATTTCCAGCCAGATTTTGTCCTCCTTTTGCATCTGGATGTGCCTAGTTTTTGGTATTAAATTTTAATGTACAACTGTAGCAGGTTTAAATAAAACTATGAGTTATTTATACATTTTCCTATGTAAATACAGAGATTTCACTTAGGTTTAGGATTTGAAGAGCAGGTATCAAAGTTCAATATAAATGAGTAATGAAGAGTTTTCAATAGTTAGCTATATTTTCACCACCTGTGTCTAAGAAAGCTTTTGGCTAGGTTAATATTAAAGTGCTACGTGTACATGAGTGATGGATAATTTTTAGATTGGCTGCTATCTTTTTACTATCTCTGGCTTTTGGGTAGGTTATCACAGTGCGATATGAGTGATGGGTAGTTTTCAGATAGGCTATCTTTGTACTAACTACAGCAGAGGTAGGTTTCAGATAGGATAGTGTTTTATTGTTCAATATAAGGACTAGTCTTCAGATAGCCTAGTTTTTGGCTTACTACAGTAGTGGTGGCTTTTGGATAGACAAGTTAGTGGATAGCTAGGCCATCTAAGTATCTGTTGAATATCTATACAGGAAGCTAGTTTTTAGCTAGTCTATCCATTTCCTAACTATCTGATGGATAGATATTAGTTAACTTTAAGCCATGCCAAAGATAGCTATCCTCTATCTACAAAACCTCTTGGATAGAAAAAAGATAGAGATTTTCATCCGTCAACCAGGAATGAGATAGTTGCAAGTAGCATGAAGTTAGTAATAAACTAGTAATAAGATATGATCGTTTTTGGGAGGGCTTCTTTAACTGAGGACAGCAAACTATTGCCAGCTAGCAGGAAACATCTCCAAGATGAGTGTGCCAAATTAAAGAAGAAAGAATAGAATTGCTTGTAGCATTAGCTACAATACTTGCATCCATATCTGTCAGGTCTTTATAAAAACAATTTTACCCACACCCTTCTCCTTTGAGCATGGTTAAACTGGTTATGTAACTGAAGTGTGAATGAACTGGTAGCCCACTCAAAAAGTTAGATTGAAGATGTAAAAACATGTTGGGCAAAGCTAAAGTCCATGGCCGCTGCTATATGACAACAGGTTTTTGGAGGATACTGTATACATGTATGTAGAGTACATCGACCCACTTAAATGTATCAACTGCAAATTTAAATGTACATGTAAATTGCAGTCCTTAATTGTCATCCCTGTAATGTACTGTAGTGTTCCTGAATGCTCTTTTTGTTTGATAACAGTGAGGTGCCTTGTTTCCATGTTAAACAGAAATTGTTAGAAATTTTTCCTTCACACAAGGTGAGCTAACTCCGACAGAGAAAGTGGAGTCTGCATTTATGCCTACAGTTGTGCAGTTTGAGTAATCTCACTTTTTTGGTCAATTCTGAACTTTCCTATCCTCTTAGGTACTGTTTGATATTGTTTTTTTAGACTTACAGCTACTGTAATTTTGAAGTGCATAGATCATTGTAATACAATGTGTGATGTTTACAGTTACTTATATTAATAGACTGCTGTGAAGAAACTTGTTCTTCATCACTCTCTCAGTATAATCTGAGTGTATGGAATCTGTTAAGAATTATGCTATATTTGTATAAAATTTCTAATTGAATATTGTTATCAAGAAAAAATATTTTGATTAGACATTGTTCAGGCAGGCAGCGAGATCTAAACCCTGTCTTCAATGTTATGATTTAATGTGGCTACATTGGATGTAACACTGGTTTTGCAGGGGATCAGAAATTCTGAATCTTCTCCTGTGTTCTTTGGGGGATCAGAAATTCTGAACCCTTTCTAGAGTTCTTTAGGGGATCAGAAATTCTGAACTCTTTCTAGTGTTCTTCGGGGGATCAGAAATTCTGAACCCTTTCTAGTGTTCTTTGGGGGATCAGAAATTCTGAACCCTTTCTAGTGTTCTTTGGGGGATCAGAAATTCTGAACCCTTTCTAGAGTTCTTTAGGGGATCAGAAATTCTGAACCCTTTCTAGAGTTCTTTAGGGGATCAGAAATTCTGAACCCTTTCTAGTGTTCTTTGGGGGATCAGAAATTCTGAACCCTTTCTAGTGTTCTTTGGGGGATCAGAAATTCTGAACCCTTTTTAGTGTTCTTCGGGGGATCAGAAATTCTGAACCTTTTCTAATGTTCTTTGGGAGATCAGAAATTCTGAACCCTTTCTAGTGTTCTTTGGGGGATTTGAAATTTTGAATCCTCTCTTGTGTTGTTTGGGGATCAGAAATTTTGAATCGTTTTCTATGGAGGTACCTCTCGAGACAAGAAATTCAAAAAAATCATTTGGTGTCTTATGCGTGACTTAAACATTCATTTCAATTCAAATAAAGAATAGGAAATTGCTTGGAAGAATTTTTTAATTCCTTGCAAACAGGGAAACTTTTCCTCTGAGTTTTAACACCAGTTTAAGATTCTTAGTATATTGCAAAAATCGTCTTTGGAATTAAATGGCAATCATAGACTTCCGTCTAAGCTCCACGTTTCACTTTAGGCCAATTTTGCACTCATTTCCAACGGAACTTCCAAGCCTGCAACGTAAAAATAACTTTTCTCCGAGACAGGTTTCTATTTTACACCGAAAAAGTAGCCATTTTTGAAGTGGTTCTTAGTATTTACTCTGAATTTTATCAAATTGGAACACCACATTTTAGTTTGGAAGGCGTTGTAAATGAAGGTGTCGGTAAAAGACATCTTACCCCCCTCGGTCCTTTGACAGCTGACCACCAGCAGTCCACCAGCGGAAAGGCCAGTGCCTGGGCCAAATCCCCAGCCCGGCCCCAACGGAGATTCTCCACAAGCGCGTTCAACTTGATCAGATGGAGCTACTTTGGCGGCTACAACTTTGAAAGCGACAGTTGAGGCTTTACTTCTACTGATATCCGGCCAACAGCTCTTTTAAGGAAAACGACTATGATCGTATTTACTCGAATAAGCGCCGCGGCCCTTATTTAATTTTCGTGTCTCCGGTGCCGCGCTTATTCGAGGGCGGCGCTTATTTAAAAGGCTCATATCACAAAGACAAAACATTTTGATTGCACAATTTAATTTACTTCATGATATTTTTCATGGCTTACAGGCTTGAAGCTAAAGTAAGTTTTGGCTTGCATAACAGTCGCGTGAATATTTTAATTTTCTGCTAGTTTTCAATAACGCTTCACTCGATGTCAATACCCTGACTGTTGCTGAAACACAGCGAGTACAGTGTATTTTTATCATCTTATGTAAAAACTCGAATAAGCGCTTATTCGAGGGCGACACTTATTAACCTTTCCACCCGATGTGCGGCGCTTAATCGGGGGCGGCGCTTATTCGAGTAAATATGGTATCGTTCCCATCAATGAGCTATTTTTACCCATGAACTGCACTTTGAAGCGGTAGTTTTGAACGAAAGAATGAACGAACGAACGAAAGAACGCACGAATGAATGAATGAATGAATGAATGAATGAATGAATGAATGAATGAATGATCTTATTAACTCTTACTTCATAAACATTGGAAAGGAGCTAGCTGAAAAATTCCCTGCAACCGACGAAAAGTGTCAGTTCGTGTACAGAATTACCCCTACTATACAGGACTTGGAGGTCAACATCAATAAGCTCAAGAGTGATCTTAAGAGCCTTAAACCTAACAAAGCTTCTGGCCCTGATGGTATTTCGTCTCGTAGTTTAGCTGTTGCGGGATCATCGGTTTCAGATGGCATGTTAACGGTTTTTTATCACAGTATGGCTTTGTCCAGTTTTCCTGATCCATGGAAGTTAGCAAAAGTTAATGCAATTTTTAAAAAGGGAAGTCCAGCAGATGTTTCTAATTATAGGCCAATCTCACTACTTAGTATTCCCAGCAAGCTCCTTGAAAGCCAGATTTGCAGTCTAATTGATAATCATCTGAACAGCTGTGGCACAAAAAGCTGTAAACAATGGTGTTTTACGAAAGGACTCTCGACTGAAGGAATGCTGATTTCAATGACTGAGAAGTGGAAGATACCAATTGACAACGGTCGGACAGTGGGAGCGGTCTTTATTGACTTCTAAAAAGCTTTTGACACTGTTCCCCACGACATATTATCTTATAAGTTACATGCCATTGGTATATCAGGATCACTCCATGAATGGCTTATGAGCTATCTATCTAATAGACGCCAGTTTACTGAGGTAAATAACTGCAGGTCTGCCACTGACTTTGTGCACTATGGGGTTCCTCAAGGCTCGCTTCTCGACCCCAGGTTGTACACCATATACGTTAATGATCTCCCTGACCACACTGATTCAGGAGATCTTTACATGTATGTAGACGATACAACAGTGTACTGTATCGGCCCAAATGTCGACCAAGTTAAATCATCTCTAAATGAAACAATGAAGCAGGTCCTCATGTGGAGTGTCAAGAATCGACTAACCATCCATCCAATCAAAACTAAGGCAATGATTTTAAAGAAATCCACCTTTATTGGTCCTCTCCCTCCCCTTTACTTTGGGACAGGCTTAATTAACCTGATCGACTCTACCACTTGCCTAGGAGTTAAAATCGACAATATACTTTCATGGTCTGTGTACATTGACTCTGTGAAGAAACACTTCACACCAAAAGTTGGAGCACTAAAGAGAATGAGAATTCTTCCTAAACAGTCACTTGAGGAATTATACTTCAAATCTATTATTCCCAGCATAACATATAGTATTTCAGTATGGGGAAATTGCTCCCCCTCTGCAATGAATTCTCTGAACTTAATCCACGCAAGAGCTTCTAGTATTATAAACAACCTTCAACCGTCCCTGGCTGATGACATCTGTCTCATTAAATCGAAGTGGCTCCCTTCCTCTTACTTTTACAAAAAGTCCGTTCTTATGTTAATGCAAAAAGCGGTGTACTTTGAAACTTCAAACCAATCTGCTTGTAAACTTTTCTCTAAAAATGCAACTTCTAGGTCATCTCGCTTTCCCAATCAATTTAATATCATTAGGTTTAAAGTGCACCTAACACCAAAAAATTTTTTTCGCTAAAAGTAATTTGCCGCAAAAATTTTTCGATTTGGTTAAATCCTCGAATTTCTGTGCCCCTTCGAAACCGAGTTTCGAATGGTTCGCGACCGCGCATGGGGAATCTGGGGAGAGTTAAAGCTGTGACGTCAAATCCAGAACGAATGCTTCGGCTGTCCCAGTCAGGTCTTTTACTTTGTCCGAGGGTAGAAGCCTTTTGGCAGCACAAGTTCTTTCGCTGGGACTCCGCAGTCGACCGATTTCTGTTTTTACTAACAATATCTTCTAGTTCGTCTGATTCTGAAATGAGCTTTGACTCAGAAAACTCTGAAATTTATTATATCGCTGAAGAGAATGACCGCTCACGCTTATCAACATCGCAAACTGAATAGTCAAACGGTGACGACCGAGCTGATTTATATGCTGACTACTCTCTGGCCGATGGAGAATGGACAGCCAAATGCCAGGAGGTGGATGCTGGCAAAGAACTCGAACGAGCTCTGATGGACAGACTCGAAGGCAATGATATGTAGAAGTCGAAGAGTGATACTAGTAAGACTGTAGCGCGTGGTGCGTCTTTACGATCTTCGCGCCTTCTTCGATCTCGCACTAATATACTTTCGTAATAACAGTCAAGTCCGTTCACTTTCTCAAATTATTTTAACTTTATGCGTTCAATGTTGATCAAAATGATTATCCCATGACAGTGTTTGTGTTTTTTACGTGCAAGTGTGGAAATTGTAGCGTCGCTTCCCTTCAAAACATCAACGAATGTTATGGTTGTCAAGACTCAAAGAGTGATCTTGCTCTTGAAGATATTGCCGCTGATGTTATCTTAAAGTGTGTTACTGAATATCCAGGAATTAAACCTGTATGCCTTCAGAAATGGAGTTTAAGATTAGCAGCGGGGAAATACAAAACTAAAGGGAAGCAAACCTATCATCAAACTGGCAGCAAAGAAAGGTAATTCAGGCATAAACATGGCTGTATAAAATAAAAAAATGTTTCCGAATCCCTCTTTACATGCATGCACACAACATTTTACTAAACAGTGATTCTTCCAATTTACAAGTATAGTTGTGAAACGATCAGTTACATGTATAAACAAGTCATTGTAAAGTTCCCGAGTAAGAGGGGGGGGGGGGGGGTAGGTAGGGGGCTGGTTATGTTATTGCAATCTTTGGTTGGTCAAGTGTGAATTACAATTAGTGTACACCCGTTTAGTCCTGTATCACTGTTACAAACACGCTTTAGTGATTCTCGAACAATACTGTTACTTTTTATGATTTCTTCATTGAACTTTGTTTTTAGGTATCCTGCCCTATCCTCCCCCCCCCCCCCCCTTCCCTCACCATAAGATGCCCACTACTAGAAAACTTTTTTCCACTAATCTTTTTTAGTTACGAAGTGTTTCATACTAAGAGTTCTCAAGGCTGGTGTATGGGATGTTGAGGAACAAGAGGATTCCTTTATGTAGCAATAATATTATTAGAAAGGAATTTTCAGTTGAAAAGGATGAAAGCTCTGAATGATTTGACCTTCATGAGGAATTCGAACAAAACTAGAGTGTGCTTGATATTTACTGTACTTATTTTGACAAACTGCAACACAAACTGTTCTACAACTGTACAATACTGCAAAAATATGGCATTTGTTCGAAAACATATCAGTCTTATTCACCTGAAGACCAACAGCTTACTGAACTATTGATTCATAGAGATAGACAGCTTGTTTTACACGCACAACACACTAATAAAAAAAGGCCCATGAAACATCAAAAGGACCCCTTTTTCTTCACTTGTGCTTAGCAATGTGAATTATTATAATCCTGTGTTACAAACTGGAAGCAGCTGCCTTTCTTTCTTTTATTGTCAAGTGGAAAATTTAATGTTTGTGTCCCTTCACTGGCCATTTACATGTCGCAATCAACCTGGACAACAATAAAACTGTTGTTTATTTATTTTTATATTTATTTGTGATTCTGTATTCTTTAATCTAGTTCCTGGCAAACAATGACAAGCTAATAATAATATGGCTCTGTCTCACAAGGACTGGAAACTACCAAATTCACAAATCTGATTGGCTGGAACTGATATTGAAAGCAGACTAGATCTTCCCATCTAGACCGGTATCTAGACTGGTAATGCTTTGCAGTGAAAAAGTTGTAAACTAAAATTCAAAATCATTGTTTTCTTCTAACAATACTTAATTATGGAAGTGCCAAAAAGCCTGATGAGAAAAAAAAGCAAAGCAAAATGTCAGTTAGTACAAACCAGTTACATTAAAAGAATTAAATTGTTCTTGTTTGCAAATTATAGTAAACATCTTATTAACCAAGCTTAGTCAGTCTGTATGGGAGAATCTTAACCTCGGTCGTGTTTACAGACCTCACTGCGTTCCGTCCTCAGTCAAGATTCTCCCATACACACCTCCTGCTCAGCTAATACGAGCTAAATAATGATGATACCAATAATAGTAATAATAACAATAATAACAATAATAATAGTAATGGTAATAATAATAATAAAAAGAACAACAACAACAACAACATCAGTTGAATGATGGCTTTTCTACAGTGCAGCAAGTTGCAGATGCATTGTTATGGACACAACCATGTCCCTGTAAAAAATAATATTTATCAGAAACATTTTTTGTGTCGCAACAATGTTTGCCATGCTGGACAAAGAGGGAAAATATTTGTGTCTTCGGCAATGTTTCTGGAACAACGTGTCCTCATTTGCAAGAGCATTTGGTCAGCAGAGAAGCAATCTCATAAGCATGTGTTGCCATGGTATCAATAATTAAAACTTCCTATAAATACAATTCAAGTCCACAAGCCTCACGCAGAAACAGACACATGCACAGACAGCTTGAAATTGTTCTGGTCCTGGCCGAAGTATGTTCTCTGTATATTGATAATACCCACATGTAAAAAGTGTTCTGAACATATAAACTAATTCTAAGCCATTCCTTGCTTGAATGTCTCCATGGCCGCATTTGTTGAACGGTGGGTCTTCCAAACTAGTGAGCTTGTTCGCATGACTTTCTTGCCCATAGATTTCTTTTTCAAAGAATTGAACAAGGAAGGAAACTAACATACCAAGTTTTGCTCAGAAAAAAATATCTCACCATTCCTCTGTATCTATCGGCTGTGCTGAGTGACTGCTGCTGTTTATCAGATCAGATGCAACAACGGCTGAATGAATCGATGGAAAAGCGGTTATTCCAAATTCGTCTCACTTAAGCCATGGAATCAGCAAAATCCCTTCCTCTCCCTGAAAATCCTGGCGTCGAGCGAAATCATCTTGCTTGAAACGCTTAGAACGGATCACCAAACTCAGAAGCCTCTCACTTTGCACGTTTCGCTTTCACGAAATCCATCCATCGCTTTGTACGTTTCTTCTCTTCAGGACGATCATCTCTCCATAAAACGGTATGGCATGAAGAGCAGTACCTCCTGTGCGTTTGCTGTACTGCTACATCCCACTACAACGCACCTGGCTAGCATTTTTTCGAACTACTTACCCAGCCTTTCCCGACAGAAACAAGTAAATATGCGAATTTATAGAATCACCGTGTTCTGGATTTGACGTCACATCCGGGCCTCGACCCATGCCCCGTTAAACTCGGTCGTGAACCAAAATGGCGGCGTTTTGACGTAGTTTGACGAGCCATAGAAAATCAAAGATTTAACCAAATCGAAAAATTTTTGCGGCAGATTACTCCACAAAATAAGCTTTATTATTTTAGCGAAAAGAAAATTTTGGTGTTAGGTGCACCTCAAATCTGATACTGGAAGAAACACTTAACAGTACAGAGGCCCTGTAATCTGGAATGTTTTAAATAGATTAGTTAAAGTACCTGAAAATTTTTATTCGTATAAGCAGATATTAAAGAAACACGTCAAGGACATTGCTGGGTTTTCTTTCAGCAAGGAAGCGACTTTGATCGCTGCAAAAAAAGATGATTTTATATATTTTTGATCTGTCTAATTTCTGGCAATATTGTCTTAATTAGGTTCTAGTGAATCAAATATGTATATATGATTATTAATTTTCCCCTGTACATAGTTCTTATTCTTTTGTTAATATCTTTCGTGTTTGAAAAATTTTATATTTTGTGTATAGTAGGTCCACATCAGCCCTTCGGCTGCCAAATCCCCTCTACAACCTACTTATCAAATAAAGTTTACTTACTTACTTACTTACTTACTTACTTACTTACTTACTTACTTACTTACTTACTTACTTACTTACTTACTTACTAATGAATGAATGAATGAATGAATGAATGAATGAATGAATGAATGAATGAATGAATGAATGAATGAATGAGAAGAAGGAAGAGAGAGAAGGAGTGAGAGAGCCAGAAGAAAGGGAACTTTTGTGACGAAAATGGGGAACTTTGGTGAGGGAAACAGGGAACTCTCCTGACTTAGGGAACTTGTGTCACGCTCATAGGGAACTTTAAGGACGTCACTAGGGAACTTTTGTGGTGACACTAGGGAACATTTGTGACATTAGGGAACTTTCGTGACGACACTAGGGAACATTTGTGACATTTGGAAACTCAAGCGACTTGAATAGGCTATTTTCGTGACCCAAACAGGAGAACGTCTGTAATGTTTATTTTCCTGTAGTAAATTTTTGGCAAAACGTCACCACAACAGAAGCGACAGGTATTTCCCCTGTTGATTATCAAACTTAATGGAAACAGAGCGCAAACAAATATGGTGCATTTCCATCTTACTTGAATGCAATCCCAGTTACTTCTAAATACTGACTAGTCTCGTTTATTCAACGGTCCAACATTTTATTTAACCAGACAGTCATCTTTAAACATCATAACATGAAATGTAAAAGCCTGTACGGCCACTCAGTTCGACGCAATGAGGTCTTTACCCTGTTACAATATCAAAAACATAGAGCGCTGCAGTTTAATCACAGAGTAGGCGAATAATATATATTAAGAGTGTTTGAGGTGTTTGATTCTTGTGTTTTGCGGCTTTAAACTTTACGCCCCCTTTGCGGCATGAAACTGTCTTGAAAAGCAAAAGAAGGCTAGTTATGGAAATAAATTTGAACTTTGCCTGTCTTTCTTTCAGGTGAATTAGACAGTGACTTGAATTGGATAGTATAACCGATCAAAGCAACGTGAACTTTATCAAAATCTTTAGCAATCCTTTTTACGCGCGATACCAGTGCATTGTAGGCAATCGTGAAAACTATGTAATTATTTAGCAGGTTTTTAATCAGACAGAATATCAAATTACAAAAAAGGTCACTTCAGTCGTTTGGTTATCAAAATTTCTCCTTTGCGAACGCAAACAATGTCGTAACGACACACACGAGTACATAGGAGTAACATACGACGAGTGAATACGAGTAACCTACGGATACATAGAGACACAAACGGCAACATACAGGTTACATAGCAGTATATTGTTACATACGAATACATAGAAGCACACGACGGCAGGAGGGTAACAGACATGAAATGTACCATTTTTCTTTTAACATTTTATTTTTATATGTGCGCGGGTCATGTCTTGCACACATAAGCGAGCACACGCAAGTACCACACACGCGCGTACCACACACATGCGCAACAGCACGCCACACACACACCCCGAAGCTTTTACTATGCTATTACTTCGAGAAAAATAATTCTGTGGCATTTGCTCGCGCTAAATCTTTTTTGTGTGCAATCATCGTTATCTGCGTTTATTGAACGAGCAACGTCGTATCATGTCACATCAGCGATCAGGTTTGTTTGTGCGGGTGTAGCACGCGTATGGCGTACGTTTGTATGTGGCACACTCGCGTGTGTGTGGTAGGCGCGCGTTTGAGGCAATTACGCGCGCTCACGTATGTGCGCAAGACAGGACGCGAGCACATGTAAAAATGAAATGTAAAACGGAAATGATACATTTTATGTTTATTACCTTCCTGGTAACGAATGTATTCGTATGTAACCTGTATGTTGCCGTTTTTGTCTTTATGTATCCGAATGTTACTCGTATGTACTCGTATGTTACTCGTATTTATTCGTATGTCATTGGTATGTACTCGTATGTATCCGTATGGTACTCGTATGCACTCGTATGTACTCGTGTGGTGTTTTAGTCACGATCACATTCGAGTCACAATGCATTTTAACGAAACTAATTTCCCCGGGGTGGCAACATCTTTAGGTACCATATTGAACTTAAAACTGTTAAAGAGCAGAGGATAAAAAATCTCGGTATGTTAATTTCTACTACAAGAACAAGAGGTGCTTTAACAGGTAAGTTTTAGATCTAACACTAATGTTCAGACTTCAAACAACTGTTAAGGCGTTTAAAAACAAGACTACGAGACTCCTAACAAAAGAGGGACTATTAGCAGTCTCAAAAAAATCTGACAACATCGCAAACAAAAGCAGTAAAGACCACAGCACAGAGCCGGGTGAACATTCTGAGCAAGAAGACAACGCTTTGCCTGAACGAAACCGTGCAATTTCTTTCAACACGCAAAACAGTCGACAGACAAAAAACTCGATGAAGTTGATGCAAGAAATATAAGATTGTCTCTCTAACACAAACTTATAGATAAATATTATACTCGTTATAAGAAGCAGCATAATCGTCTTGCAACAGTTTATCAGACAGCCGGGCCTGGTGTAACAACATAAAATGCAAGTAACATTTAAAGAGCTTAAAGCATATCTTGCGATGTAAATGAGCCGAAAAAACAAGCATAACTACACGCAGATAACAGAGGAAACGCAGACCTATGAGTCTAACGGCCGTACTCTAGTGAAATGTCCCCCAATAAACACAGCATAAAGTGCCTTTCAGAAACACATGTGAAGCAAAAAGGGTCGCGAGACCGAAATTAAGAAAAGAACGGCTAATATACAAATGTCAAGAAGCGTAGAAGTCCAGCCAGTAGGGCCTGTCATCCCCGTTTAACAATGGCACTTAATCCAAATTAATTATTGCTTAGCGAAATATTAAAAGATCCCCCTATTGTGCCATGCAAAAGGAGCAGATCCTTAAAAGATATTCTCGTTTGAGCAAAACTTTAAAAGCGGCTATTACATTTTACCAGGCAGGTCCCGTCCTATCACGTAGGAGTACGAACTTAATCCAATCACAACATGGGAGTCCAAGGTGTACATTAGCTACACTAAAAACAAAGGATAAACATACGAAAAGGGGACAAAATATTCAACGCAAAACGAAAATTGGAGACGTCATAAAATAACAACGCATAACTCGGAAATTCAAACCACACGTTAACGGGTGGCTGATTAGAGAGGGGGCTTAATAGAGAGGGGGGAAAGGGGCTTATTTCAAATCTTAAACACGCCGCTTTCGTTTTAACATTGTTCTTGTATAAAACTGTAGTCCAACTTTATTATTTAATAAAGAGTAGTAAACAGTATTATGTGTTTGGGTGTATATTTGTTTAGGAAAAAAAAAACAAATAAACCAAATGAACCGCATGGAAAAAAACTGGGGAAGGGGGTTTAGAGAGGGGGTTTAATACAACGGGGGATTTAATAGAGCTTTTACGGAATCGCAATTTCTCAGGCGAGAAAAGTTAACATGACATAACTTAACATAACTGTTTATTCACAATTCAAATTCAAATTCAAATTCAAATGAAATGTAATGAACTACATAAGTCGTTTAAATGACAGTTTATTTTTTTTCTTTTTACCGCGGCGGGTTGTTCCATACAGTTACAATGCTAGGTTACTAAATACGGTCTAGACAGAGTTTAATGAAACCGTCGTCCCTACACATTCTGTCATCATTCACAATTACTCATACGTAGATAGGAAGCGTAAGATTAAGACTATCGTGATAAACAAGTTCGTCGTACGCCCAGTGCTTTTTAGCGAAGCTCCGGCGGCCCGAAGGGCCACAAAGACGGAGCCCCATTCCTTAGCAAATTTTATAACCCATCAATCCGAGAAAATTTGGTTATGACGTCACCATACAGGGGAGCGAGCGACCAAACGCCGTCCGAACAGACTCTGGGGGAGAATGAGAGGAGCCTCGCGGAGGAGCGGAAGAATGCCATCTTTTCTTGGCGGGATTTGTAAAAAAAAGAAAATTCGTTTCTATTTGCTATGTCAACAAACGACAACGGAGGTTGATCTATCATTTTAAGATAGGGTTGCACTGAAGCAAAAAACATCGAGATAACCACAGAAAGCAAGAATTAACAGTCAGGCAAAGAGGTTGCGAAAAAGATCGCGAAAGAGGGCGTGCCAGCGCTGGGGAAGGAGACGAAACAGTACTGAACAATGCCGTGAAGCAAAGCTAACGACGGCTATAGAAATGAGGCGAAACACCCGACAAATTGACTCAGAAGATTACAGCACTTCCTAAGTTAATTCGCGCGTCGAGATGCTGTGCAGCCGTGGCAGAACACAGGTGGACCACTGTATGTGTTTGTGGTTAATAATTGTTTATACAAAACGAACAGAATCTATGAGGGTTATGAATAAAGCTCTGAAAATTGCATATCTAGATTACATCTCGGTCTGAATATCCCAATAAAGTGAAATGAAACGTTAATCGACTAATGTGCGGTGTTTTTTCGCCTTCCTGGGCCGACTCTTTTTTTGGCTGTTCCCTTTGCCTCTATCCAAGTGATATTCTTCTTGGCGAGCTCGTCTTGCACACTTCGCCTCAAGGATTGCTTTAGGCGGTCTCTTCTTCTGAACCCCTGAGGGTTCCACTCGAGGGCGGAACGGGGTTATTCTCAAGCTTCCATAGCGCATCCCCGATCCATTTCCACTTTCTTCTCTTAGTGCTTTCTTCTATACGACTTTGTTGTGTCCTTTCCCATAGTTCTTCATTTGAAATGATCTCTGCAGAGAAGAACGGAGCTTAAATGACATGGCTCCAGAGGGATTCGTCTTTAAAACATTCCTCGTAAGAGCCTTTCTCGAGTGTGACATCAGCTGTGATACAGAAATCACCTGTCAAAGCTACAACTACGTTGTAGAAGAAAAGTATTGCGAACTTAATAACCGCACCAAGGAGGCAAGACCAGAAAATTTCCGCTCAGACCCGGCACGGTTTTACAAAAGACGCTTGAGCGACAGGCGTATCTATAAAAACACTTGGACGTCGACCAGAAGCCCAGTTTTCTCTTCTATTGAGCGCTTTATCGACGTTTCGCTGAAAATGTCAAGTTGTAAATGCTTTAAAACCCTAAGAGCTTTTTCAACTCATTAGCTCGTGGGGACGGGGTGGGGGTTAAAAACGCGTAAAAACCGAGAACGTGAACTTCCGGTTGTCTTCCTTGGTTTTAAAACGCCTGTGCTCAAACTCTCTATTAATTCCTAAAATTCCCTCGGGCTAGTAAATTTGGTTTTCCCGAGGGTTCGTTCGTTAACGGTCCTTGAAAGCTTTTTCAACTGGAAAGAATCTTAACTCCCGTAAAATTCTAACTTACTCCACTTTCAACATTCTTGTAAATTTCATGAAGTAAAGTTCCCTAACCAGGATACTTATTTTGTTTCCAAATCTTAACTGGATGAATTGATAAAAGTTACTGGGATTTCTATTTGTTTTATACGGCCTTATGTGCTACTTAGGCGCAAAAAGGACTATGTGTGTGCGTGGGTTTCTCCCCTTTATATAACATGATAATTTCGCAGGCAACTATCAGCCCATAGTCCACCCTCGTTCGAGAGAAACACTCTAATATTATAATGGAAACCGCAGCATAATTAGTAAATTATTTCTTTTTCATTATTTCGTTTTTTCTGATCCAAGCTCCTGTAGGTTCCATTCCGGAGCTCCCAGCGCATTCGTGTCTGGAAATAAAGGCGAGCGAAGTAAAGACATCATTAGCAGCAAGTACTGGCTGGATCCAACTGCGAATGGAACGGCGCTTTTGGTTTATTGTGACATGGACTTTAAGGTTTATCAAAAATAGCTTTCCTCTCAGATCTGGGCTGTTTACAATATATCTTGGGTTTTGCAGTATGGCGCGAAATTTTTTGCGGGTTCTAATTTTTGCCATTTTTGCGTTGATTTCCACAATCCGAAAAAAACGTTCCCGCAAGAAATTACTCCAATGGCGAAATTATACAAACAACCACCACAGGTAGAATCTTGCTGATGCCATTTATTTAAAACACTCAAAATTATAACATCTCTTCCTTTCAGAAAGAAAACGATGAAATTAGAAACAAAATCTTCAGAAATAAGCTGACGAAACTGAGAATATTATACTATTATATAGGTCGGTAGAAAAATATGAATATCAACCATGGGCATGAGAAATATATATTCGTTATCAAAAAAGAAGAGTGTAGCCTCCCAGGAACAGACCAGTATGCTTTTCAAACTAGATTGTTTATTCTTTCTTTAGTTTTCAAGAACTGCGCTGAAATCTACAAATCCGGTGAAAGGAAAGATGGTGTGTACACCATCAAACCTGACAATTTGCCTGCCTCTGATGTGACCAAACAACAGCCGGAGAGGGTGGACAGTGTTCCAGAAGAGACTGACAGGTTCAGTGGATTTCTACGTTTAAATGGTGTGATAATAAAGTTAGTTTCGGTGATCTGAATGGTGAATCTTGGCTCGGACTGGACAAAATTCACCACCTGACCTCAGATGATAACAGCATGCTGCGTGTGGACTTGAAAGACTTTGAAGGGAATACTACTTATGCCGAGTATAACAAGTTTGGTGCTATGAGAGAGAATGGCATGTACAAGCATGTTCAGGTCTTAAAGGCCTAGTTTCACCCTTAATGCATTGCGCGCCTCTCCCTTCACTAATGAATTTTGTGCAGTCGAAAATTATCTGTGAAGTGAATCACTCCAAAATCCATTTCAATCCGTGGTTATTTTTCCATTTCAGTTTCTGTAATTAATGTAAATAGGTTTCTTTGTTATTATATTCTTCCCTTTCATCGATATTTCGGATAAAGTTTTTAAATAAGACGTTCAGTTCGATCATTTTGTGTGAGCATCTAGCTGTGGCGTGACTGAGATCAGTAATGGCGGATAAGGAGAGAACTGCGTGTGTTGGAATGCCCCGTTTACCGGGTTCCGCTAAGTATATTCGTCTTCGCCAGTCCGTATTCAATCTTTGGAGAGAGAGGAAAGACATTCTGGGGAAGTTCACGGGTAGCAAATTTGCAGAATATCTTCTACATCGAAGGTAAGCTTGCTTTACATAAGCTTTCGACCGCGTATAAAAATAAACGTTCTTGTTGTTTGGGCGATGGAACCTAAGCTTATATTGCTGCTACTGAGGTGGTAACTTATGCGAATTTGTGTTTGCATTTTGCTTTAGAGCTGACGGAGACCCTTCTCCCGGTGGGGATGAGTTACCTTCATACGATCTTGGTAAGCATACACAACTTGTGGAAATAAGTCTTCACACCAGCGGTTACCTTTGTCTCCCTTTATCTCGGATCATAAAAAGTGTTGAAATTTGTTTTCGTTATTCTCTTCTTGTAGTTGTCTTAGCAGCCCGTTTTTTTTCTTCTATAACTTGATTTATTACATTAGAACATGTTAAAAAAGCCTTGGTGTCTCTGTCTTTTTCAGGCTCTATTGCACCTCTAAGTTCGACCCCTGTTCGCGTGATGCCTCGTCGGCAGGGTCCTCTTGATTCTCCAAGCCTCTCAAACTCGTAAGTCCATCTCTTTTTATATTTAAGGTCATTTTGCTAAAGCTTTTTTTGTGTAAATGTTGTTGTAAAAATATGGACTAAAGAAGACTAGAGTGACTAGTCTAATAATTTGAAGCATTATTTTTATAAGCTTATTGGTTTACTGTAAAATATGTATGGGTTATTGACCAAGTGTAACGTCAAGATGGCTGGATATTGGCCAAGTTCTTTTTTTGTGTGTGTGTATGGACCGATACAAAGTCAAGGTCCATAAACTCACAAAAAAATGAATGAGTCCAATAGCGAGCCATCTTGACCAAACAAAGAAAAAAAGGATTTATTATTTTGCTTTCGGTGAAATTTTTCTTGCAGGACGCAGCGGGTAGTCCTGAGCAGCCAAAATAGTTCCATCAATATTTTCATGATAGTACACAATAACAAATTTTGTCTTGTCCCTAGGAATGTTGATGTAACAGGTGTGACCTCTGCTGGTGAATGCACATCCATGCAGAGTGTTCAGTTGCAGAGAGCAAACATCTCCTTTGGCACAGTTGTTGGAAATCCCTTTTCAGTGTTGCGACAGGACAGAGACATAAATAAATAAATAAATAAATAAATAAATATACATTTATATAGCGCCATTTTCCACTAATTGTCCATGGCGCTTTACAATACTTTAAAATTAAAATCCTAATTCTTTAAAAACCTAAAATCCTAAATCCTAAAAGTTAAAATCCTAAGAATTAAATACGCTATATAATACAATTAGGCTACAAATAAAAAGTAAAAACTACAAATCAAATGCACGCTTAAAAAGATAAGTCTTAAGATTAGCCTTAAAAACTGCCTCTGATGATGAAAGTCTGATCTGGAGGGATAGTTTATTCCAGAGCCTTGGTGCCGCCACGGAAAAAGCCCTTTCACCATACGTTTTAAGATTTGCTCTAGGCTCATCAAGCAACCTGTTGTTTGAAGATCGTAGTGTCCGACCAGAAATGTTAAATCGCAGTAGGTCTCTAATGTAATCAGGGGCCAGTCCATTCAGAGCTTTGTAAGTTAACAACAATATTTTGAAAATAATCCTAAAATGAACTGGCAACCAATGTAAGCTCCTTAGTATTGGTGTGATGTGTTCCTGCCTTCTAGTCAAGGTAACAAGGCGAGCTGCTGAGTTCTGTACAAGCTGAAGTCTATTAATCAGATACTTTGGGAGACCGTACAGTAGGGCGTTACAATAGTCCAAACGCGATGTTATGTAAGTGTGAACAATGGTCTCAGTAGTACTCTGGGATAGGTATCGCCTAATTTTAGCTATACTACGAATGCGGAAAAATGCGCTCTTGCAGGTTATTTTAACGTGTTCTTTGAAATCCAAACATTGATCGAATGCAACTCCTAAATTCCTGGCCTGTTTACTAGACTTGATTACTTCATCACCAACTCGTATATAGTCGAGGGGTGGTCGTGGACGATATTTAGAACTAATAACCAAAAGTTCAGTCTTATCCCGATTTAACTTAAGTTTGTTGCGCAGCATCCAGTCCCCAATGTCCTTAACACATAATTCTACTGCCATCTTTGAGCTTGATAGATGATTAGAGCAATTGGACGTAAACGACAAGTACAACTGTGTGTCATCTGCATAGAGATGAAACGGTATGCTATGCTTTCTGGCTATGTCACCCAGCGGACTTGTATAAAGGGAATACAACAAGGGTCCCAGTACAGAACCCTGTGGTACCCCGTAGGGTAAATTCTTCTTTGACGATTCAATTCCATTGACAGAAACAAACTGTTCGCGTGAGTGAAGATACGAATGAAACCAATTAAGAGCAGTGTTCCTAATACCAAAGCGATTCTGTAGTCTAGATAACAAAATCGAATGATCGACAGTATCAAACGCAGCCGATAAATCGAGCAATAGTAATATAACCGATCTGTTATTGTCAATAGCCTTCAAAATATCATTTTGAACTCTCACAAGCGCAGTCTCTGTACTGTGATGAGATTTATATGCCGACTGAAATTCTTCTAATAAGCCTTCATTATCATTAAGGTGGTCCATTAATTGTGCTGCAACTGCTTTCTCCGTAACTTTGGATAGAAAATATAAATTCGAGACAGGACGAAAGTTCGAAAATAGTTCATGATCAGCTCCACTCTTTTTCAACAACGGCTTCAACATGGCAACCTTGAATCTATCAGGTACTTGGCCACTTGTAAGAGACAAGTTAACTATACGAGTGATCATTGGAAGCAGATAATGACGGCACCCTTTGAACACTGAGGATGGAATTGGATCAAGTGTACAGGACTTTGAACACAGGTGATTCACAAAACCAGATACGACCTCCTCAGTGACCAGTTTAAATTCACTTAGCAGCTGACCAGCTAGACAGCTTTCACACTCAGCATTGCATGAAGTAACTTGACCGTCATTCAGAGTTCCATCAACTTTATCAAGATCATTGCGGATTTCAACAATTTTGTCACTAAAATATTCAACGAATGATTCGGACAGAGAACAGTTATTAGGCCCAGATGGATAACGCTGGACTGGATTGGAGTGCAGAAGCTTCTCTATTGTCTTAAAAAGAAGTCCAGAGTTCCCTGAGTTTTCCTGGATCACTGATGAATAAAATGTGTGCTTCGCGGAGGCAATCATGTCATTAACAACACTGTTCTGAAACACATACCGTTCTCTATCTGCAGGTAATCTTGTACGTCGCCAGTTACGTTCGAGCTTCCTCCTTATGTTCTTTTGAACACTAATGTCAGTTGAATACCAAGGCGCACAAGGACGAAGAACTACCTCACGGGTCCTTTCGGGGGCATAAACATCAAGGGTGGACTTCAAGACCCGATGATAGGAATCAACTAACGAATCCAAATCACGCTGTGATTCGTCAAACAAGGACGAATTCATGATAGTGTCATTGAATTCAGCATAATCAATCGAACGCAGCTTCCGGTGGCGAATAGTTCTTGTTGGAAATTGTGGTTTGTGCAATAATAAATGCATAAAAATAGCGTAATGATCAGAAATCAAAGGGTCATGAACCATAACATTGTCTATAAGTTTACACTGATTTCTAGTAATGATTAAATCCAAGATATGACCACTTGTGTGAGTCGGCGTAGTCACCCATTGTTTCAGATCGAAAGATGCTATTAGGTCACAAAAATGCAATGCGTTGACATCACGCGAAGAATCCACATGTAGATTAAAATCACCGACAATTAAAAGCTCGCCTGATGCTGTGGCCAATTCCTCAAGCAGGAGAGAAAATTCATGATAAAATGTTGACAAAGGCACAGATGACGGTGGGCGGTAAATAATTATCATCCTGATCATCTTTGAGCTCTTGAAACGAACATCCAAGAATTCGAACGACTGGAAGGAAGTGTTCCACTCACTATTTTTGCATTTAATATCCATACTTTCTTTGAAAAGCAAGCCGACACCACCACCTCTCGATTCCCGTGGAATGTGGATAAAATCATAACCAGTGGGACATAAATCACCAATCTCAACACAATCAATATTTCCAGGTCTGAGCCACGTCTCCGTCAAAGCAAGAAGATCAATATCCTTGTCGACAACAAAGTCTTTCAGTACGCTAGATTTATTCCTTATTGACCTGGAATTGAGCAAACAAAAGTTGATCGCGTGAGAAGTATCCTGGGTGTTAGCAACTTGTGAGATCTGCACCTTCACGAGATTGTCGCGATTAAGCAAAGATGCAAATTTCGAAAAACGATCATTTCGATTTGAAACAACCGTCCTTATGCTCCTCTGCCTCGTTCGTGACTTCGCCCATACACCTGCTCTACATCCTCTTGTCCGAAGTAAACTGAAATCCTTTAAGACCGAAACTAGATGAAAAGGCAAACGAGCCGGCGAAAAACGCCGCACTGATAACAACTCACTTCTTGAATATGTAATAAGTTGTGGCGACCGAAATGAATGATGATATAATCCAACCGACCTTGAGGTAATTTCTTGGTTAGATTCAGGTCCTGGATTTGAAGATATATCAACATGCAATGTCAAATCCATGACAAAAGGTTTCGAGGGAAGAACTAAACAGGTAGACCCATGTTTAGCCTGTTTTGAGCATGGTTGGAACACTTCAAGACTACTGAGTCATAAATGATGGTGGTGATGGTGATGATGGTGATGATGCTGCCTCAGTTGGTTCTGACAACTCCACAAGTAGTACTGACAGCTTTGGTGTGTTTAGTGGAGATCAACATTTCACAAACAGGTACTGCTATAATTTGGACACACATAGAGTAAACCATTGCTTGCTTGTTGGCAAAAATACTAAAAAAATCAATGGTACAAGTCACTAACTATTTTGGGGTTGCCAAGTGCATTGTCATTGAAATATGAATGATTCAGATTTGCTTGATGGTACATTACCAGTTTGGTTTCTAAAAGTTGTTTCGGATTCCGTGTTACCTATTTTCTGTCAAATACATTATATACCAAAATACTTATATTTCTTTGAGATACCGATAAACTATTGTTGTTTATGATGTTGTTTTGCTGAAAATTGTGACTTGATCTATGTTAATGTCCATTTTTATTTTCTTTGGTAGGATGCACTCTGTTATTGATCAGCTGAGATGCAGTGACACCGATTCTCATGACAGTGATGAGCTTGACAGTAGTGATGAAGATGATGACTATTTTGATTTAAGGGTTAATGGTGCAATGCAGAGGTGAGTACCATTATTTCTATCTAGTTTGCTCTCTGTTCAGTAGCTGTAATGAATGAGGTGCTGCTCAAAGGTACAGTAGCACAATGAGGATTCAATATTATTGTAGAAAAGTGCAGTTGCTATTCTTTTTGGGTAGTAATTAAGAGCAAATCAAAACAGCAACTGAAAATTATGAATGTAGGAATGAGGAAGGGTTTCTACATACAAGTTGCACAAGTTGAGTTTTTCTTCATTTGCTTATAGTCATGAGTTGGAAAAAGAAATTTGAGCAACAACTAAATAATATTGTGGTCCTCTCTTAGTTTCCCAATACAGACTTTATATTCATCTTAATTTAGTGTAGTGTGGTCTGCAAGTGTAATCATGATTACGCTGGAACCATTAACAACTTTGAGCTTGTCTGGAAATAAAATTGTTGAAAAGAAGCTGATTATTTTGCTGAGCAATGTTGTTTTTAAAACATTGGAGTTGTTCACTTCATTGAAGCGGTTTTCAGTTGGGTGTTGAGAGTAATCAGGCAGTTACTTTTGTTTTGTTATTTTTCCTCGGGCAGAGACTGTTAGATACGAACGGTCAAACTTTCTCCTGGCCATCAAAAGTGTTGTCTTTCACTAATTTCATTTGTGTCTCAGTTTCTGCGGAAGTGTCTTTCGTCTTTTGTGTGCGTGCCGAACAAAAATGTAATGAACAATTGAACAAATTTCAAGTGAACATCACTCGAATAGAATGCGACTAATAGAGCGTTTTCACTCACGTGGTCAGGAGCCATGCAAATTTATTGAAACAAAAGGAAGTGTTTACATAAGAAAAGAGTTCAATTCCCACATGATTGTTTTGGAACACCAATATGGCTGCCGTGACGTCATGTGAAAACGTTCTATGTAACAAGTTTGGCCTCCACGAGACATTTTTTGAACAAGTACTTTTTTTCTGTTAGTTTAGTATGTTGGTTCGGGAAGTTTGCAAAGAAAGTTCGTAAGCTCAGAGAATTTTGATCCGAAAGGTAGAGACGAGGCGGATCTTGGAACACATATTAAGGCTTAAAATAAGTTGCCGTGAAACTCTGAAGCCAAATGCCGCGAATTAAAACATGGAGTTTAATGAACATTTTCGAAATACTGCTCGATTAAACAAAGGTGGCGTGATCGTACAAAAAATTTCTCTCGAAGAAAAAGTATTTTGAAACAAAAAAAATTCGCAAACACGTTTATGTTTTTTATATGTTAAAATACATGTACTTGCTGTCCAAATTTAAGGCGAACGAAGACTTTCCCTTTGACTTGTAGCTTTCAAAAAGTGATTCGGACGCTCGCATTTAGAGTCTTGGAAAATTCAAAAATTCATTTTATTTTAAAATTATTAGTTTTGTCTGATAGACAGCTTTCTAATTTTTAATTGACTATAGGGTTTAGGTATCTAAAGTTCAAAGCAGACGCGGTACATCGCTTGGCCGCGGGACACATCTAGAGGTATATCGTAACCTTAAAACTTCGGCCGCATATGTGTATACAAACTGTAATAAACAAACAATTGTGTATATGTTTCCATCTTTGTTCTGTCATTTTGAAGATCTTAATATTCACATCTGGAAATTCAAATAAAACAATTCTTAGCTCGTGGCAGTCTCCCGGCGAGAGCGAAACGGTGAGCTCGCCCTAGACCACTCTTGGCCAGCTCCGCTCGCCGGTTTCTTTTTTTCGCCCTATAACCCAGTCGGGAGCAAAGAGTGAATGGTTACCTCAACCTCGTCTCCGTGAATTCACTAAATATTTATTAAAGTTCACCTAACTTTGACGAATGCTTGCTACGTTTCACCACTTTCTGCTTTGTCGCAGCATCTGATCTTGATTTGATTTGTTTTGTTTTGTTTTGTTTTGCAAAATGCGACAGAATGATCAAATTATAGAATTTCTTCAGGAGTGGATTAATTGTGGAAGCTCCAGTCGAATATATACTTGGACAGATTATTGGCTGCCCACCAAGAAGAACTATAATTGAGACTAAAAAGTAATTATACCCTAACAAACACGGGACTATTATAGGTCGATATACACTCGTGTACAGTTGGCTCTCGTAGTTTGCCACTCATTTCATTTCGGTCAATATAAGCCATTAGTCCAAGTGAGTCAAGATGACTGGCTGACACATTTGGAATAATGTTGTTCATTACTGCATGTGCAACAGACAGGAACAAACAATTGCCATTTGGTGGAACACTGACACGGGCCATATTGTGGTTTTATAGGATACTATCGAGGGTAGAAGATTCTTTAGACTTGATATGACTTGATATGCTAACAAAGATGTCCCATACATTTGGACGAATTAATAACTGAGTCTCGCTGTTCACACTCAAAGATGGCAAGTGCGACTGAGTTGAAATGCAATCTGCATCACTTGGTTCATCCTCATCTGATGACATATTTGAATTAATTCTCACATGTTGCATTTAAGAAACTGTTTAATTATCCAACAATATCGCCTCATAGTCGTCTTGTCCAACATTGCCACCAGTGTCTCCCTTTTCGTGATCATTTAGCGAGCCAGGAGTAGCTTGAAACTGAATTGAGGTTAACAAGCAAAGATGGCTGGCTTCCGCCGGCATGGCAAACATCACGAAAATTCGCTTCTCGATAGCGTTCTTACCAGTTTTTTTTTTTTTTTTTTTTTTTTTTTTTTCCCTTTGCTAACACCGGGGATGAGCCAAAGTTTCGCCCTTCCTGTCACAATTCAATGAACACTTTCAGGGAGCTTAACATTGTCACAGACAGAGACCGACGTGAACTGGAAGTAGTCTTGTCTTTGGCGTGTATTATCGACTTTTCGTTGAAATCGTCAAGTTTAAAATGGTAAAATGACAGTTTCACAACTCAGTGGTGGGGAAGAAAACTTCCCAAAAGCAGAAACATAAACTTCCGGTCTACATCGCGGCTCACAAGCTTTGTAAACAATGCCGGGGTAGTTTTTTTGTGGTCGAAACTGAAAGAAGAACTTAAAAGAAATTAATTAACCACAAATTTCGCCACAGAGCAAACATTGGTTAGTTTGTTTGCTTCTTTTCTTATATATCTAACAAATACGATTCCCACGATTCCCGCAAGAAAGCAAGAAAAATAGATAGAGAAGTCACCCCTTTTTCTGGCGATTTTGCAGTTGCACATGAGAAGTTGCACTCTTTGTGTGATGTCATGCCGTGATACTTTCGGTTCCAAGATATTGAGAAGGAACGCTTTGGAAAGGCTTCCTATGCTTGGCACAAACACGCTACGATTCGCTTGTGCCGTCATACGAGGTAAGTTACCGTATCAGGCTCTATTTACAATTTGTAGATTGTAATCTTGTTTTCAAAGTCAAATGTGAGCGAACGGTTTTGGTGAAAAAAACTATGCCGGATTTAAACGTTTGGCTATCGTCGCGTTGAACATAATTATATATATTAAAGGGTGGTCCATCAAATTATTGATGAGAAGTTGCTTGAATTTTAGCTGCTCAATATTTGCCTTTCTAGCCTGCGTAGCTGGCGGGATTTCGCGCGCGAGTTTCCTGCAGTCTTTGCAGATTCCAGAGAGGCAAAATAAAGAATCGTCAAAACAAATGGTAACAACCATTGCAGAAACGTTTAAATGAACCTTATTTCACAAAAGTAGCAGCAGAGGAACCAAAATTTTGTTACTGTACCATAAAATTCGAGTGGACGTTCTGTCACAGTTACTGAATATGGTCAGTATCATATTCAGCGGGCAACACATCCCCACCCAATTGTGAAGGTTTACACAATCAAACAAGAATAAAGGTTCTGTAAACACAAAATCTAATGATAAATCGCCGCATTTCTGTGACAACACTTTGTCGGCAAACTTTAATTTACGTGGAGAAAAAAAATCAAAAAATCCTTTTAGCAGTGTCCGTTAAATATATATAGGTTTTTAAAAGTTTTTTTAAAGTGAAGGTTAAGTTGTTCGTTGAACACAAAACCTGTTGGATGGTTTTTTTCTTTTTGGTCCGCGGTTATCTAGGTTTGCCATAGAAATGCAGCGATTTATATTTGTTTTTTACAGAACTTGTTTTTATACATAGTAAAATTAATGTCAGGGACAAATGAGACTTGTGCAACTGTCCGCTTAATAGAGGGTGTCCTCAACTGAGATAATTATTTTCTCTGTTCACGAACACGACTTTGAATCACCTTCACTTTGGGACGCTAACTGTGGCAACAGGATATTTCCTTGGCCGTTTTTGATTACATTTGTTGATTAGTTCCAATTGCGACAAATAGTTCGGTCTGTACCCAGCCAAGGTCGAATATCGTTTGGAATCGATGGAAAAGTTCTCTGAGGCCAAGATCTGCAAGAGAAAACATGAACCAAGAAACGGCAAGATAAATGCTGTTTATTTTTATTCATCAGCGAATTCTAATCGGTGGCACAGAGTTTGTTTACGATAAACGAGCACGCGATTGCAAATTTTCGCTAATATTCGTACTGAACAAAAACAATACTTTTACAAATTAGCTTTTAAAAATCAGCCTTAAAATTGTTTGTAAATGTGAAAATGTTAAGCATGAAGTTTGATGTCGAATATACTCAGCTTAGTTCTATTTTAAAACTTGTGAGTCCACGGAAACTGGCGTTAGCTGTCACAGACTATATTAACAAATCGTATTTTATAGAGAAGCTCTCTACTTGCTATACATAAATTGCACAGGAAAATACTGGACTTTGTCATTATGTTATATCTGTCCGTAAATTTTCGGTTGTTGATTTAAAAATGAGCTTTTTAGCAATAAACAGGAGTTGAAAGTCGGCTAATGAAATTATACAAGTTATGTGTATTAAAGAAAAGGCGTCGAGCGCACTCTCCTAGAAAGAAAACCAGAATGGCACAAAATAGCAAGGTAACTCTGGACCTGCACTCTACAAATCTCTCACGTTGACCATGAGGTACGTGCAGTACTATGTTATAATTAGCACACTGTTATAATAAGCCAAATGTTGTAATTAGCACGATTTTACAATTGACAGAATGTTAAAATTAGCACAACTTACTAAAGAATAGAAAATCTACTTGTCTCTCAGGTTTCATAAATATAACAGCTGAAATAACACTGTTATATAAAGGTTACAGTTTACACCAGCACAGTAGTTTAAATGATTAAACTCTCCGCATTTAATGCGCACTGAGATAAACGTAACGAACACACCCTTACTTTATGCAAAAACTGAGGCAGTGTACCACACTACGCCGGAGGGATTTGAAAACGCTTTTTTTTTTGCTAAGGTTAGGCCTACTGTCCACATTCATCCACCACAAAAACGGAGCTTTTCGAAAACGCTCTACAAACCAAGGAAATTTGAAAACACCCGCTTTTCGGTTTTGTTTGGACGGAAAACATTTTGAAAACGGAGCTTTTCCAAAACGATAGCGTCACGATAATGGCGTGAGTTCTCTGACCGAGTTTTCCACAAACACAAATCCAAAATTACCGGTGATTGCTACTTGTGTAGTGTGGACGTATTGAAATTTTTCCGGCGTAGTGTGGACATGACCCAAGAAAAGGGTTACAGGCACTGCCTGAAGTAAAACGTTTTAAGTGACAAAAAGTGAAGCTTTTGAGCGAGCACCCTGAGTAGAGAGGTAAACGTTTCGGCTAACTCTCGCTTTCAAAAAGGTAGGACACCTGTCTCCTTAAACATTGTGCAGGGGTAAAAAGACGATATGTCCTCGTGGGCATCCCTGGATACGGTCAATCAAACCGTTGCTAAGAACGATGTCACAGCTATATATTGCACAATGTTTTTTTTTTCTTTTTAATTGTCCTGTCTTTTGCACGAAAAATGGAAAAACAGTATAAAAATTGTAGAAAAATATGAATATTGTTCTCTACAAACACTTTGAATGTTTTTTAGCCAAAACACGAAAATAACAGCGAAAGATTAAATCCTCACCATGCATACTATACTTGCGCAGTTAATTAACAATAAACCTATTTTAGGTGCAACGTTTAGCTAGCCTGACAATAAAACACAGGAACAAAACAAAACAAACGCCTGCATTTCAATTTTATGAAGAATTACACCAAATAGCCATCACTGGCAAGTCCTCTACACATACATTGTAGCTCTAGTCCTCAAAGCAGAGTTCCTTGTCTGTTGGTTTCTTAAATAAGCTGGTAACTGTTTCTTTTGTGACGGCCTTCAAGACATCTGCGACAGATTAGGTGAAAACATCGCACTGGACAGGAAGATAGTGCTCTCCAGTTCTCTCTCAGATAAAGCAATCCCTTTGCTGATGAGACAAACAAATGAGACGAATTAAAATGAGTGTCGCGTTTTCAATGAAGAGGGTCGATTAGTCCTCCCTTTAATGCTCCTTTGCACAGCTGAGGCTTCCCCTTATTTGGTACCTCAATTCATGGCAGACGTTATAAGACGATTGTCCCTGATAGAGTGGAACTGCGGCTTAGCGCTTGCGGCCACCCGGTTCATGCGGCCACCTCGTTATTCAGGCGAACTAATTCTGGGGCGAGCAAAAGCTCAGGCAGTGATTTTCGTATTTGAAGAGCCCCATTAATACGGCCACCAAGTTCACACGGCCCGATTTCGGAAACCCATTGTTGACCGGATTATTGGGGTTCCACTGTAGAACAAAAAGAAAAGATACATGGGGTCTGCAGGGGGCAAACTTTGGAAAGAACCGCACAATTCTCAAAAAATCGGCTAGTCTAAAGACTGAGGAAATTTGCGGCCAAATTTCATTTTTACGATGATTTTCCAATAGTTAATCAATATCTTGACTCCTACTACGTAAGCTGTTTGCTTTCTAGAAACGTACTTCAAAACTTAAAGCAGAGCATTAAAAGTAAATAGAGAAATAGATAGGTAAATAAATAAATAACAATAATTAACCGGATGAAATTTTACCGATTTTAACATATTTTCCGTCCAATAACGGCTATCCAAAATAAGGTCAAGTTTTTGTTTTAATCCGAAATCATGCATCAAGCCGTAACCATAGGAGGAAGACAGGTTTTGCAATTTAACCGTATACACCTGTACCACATTATCTCATTCCTCCTTCTAGTAGTTTAGTACTTAACTAAACAACGATGCCCATATACCCTATTTTTTTATCAAATTCAATTTACTTATTTAAACTTCATCCGACTTTATTCAATTTGTTTGTGCTGCAGGGAAGACTTACCTACGGACCATAATAACACGGCACAATTGAGAACAACAAACACTACATTGATAAACATAGAGTTGTTTTCTCCGTGATTCCTGCTGACGTCAGGCTGTGCATATATTGCACCGAGACAAACATTAAAGAAGATTATCCAAAGCGCAAACGTTTGTAGTCGATCTTCAAATTTTCCTTTCATTGGTCGAAAGATGGTGTACGTAATTCCAGAAACACTTGCTGCGATTACGGTAAAACCAATTTGAGAACGGCTGTCGGACTCAAACAGAAGGATACATGAGATTAGCAAAAGCTTTCGGTACATCTCCACAATTTCCCAAAACCAGTAGCCCTCTTTATAATTTTCAAAAAACACTCTGAAACCAAAAGCCATTTCTTCTTCGTCAGGATCACTCTTCCGGTACTTGTAAATAGGAAACAGTAGCAACAGCGGAAAGGCAGCAGGATACAAGGCGAAGGCAGCTGCAATGTGCCAGAAGATATCGTGCCGAGTGGTGAAACAACGGATGGAGTAATCAGCCTTCAACAAAGAAATACATTCGCCTCCATCTTTGTTAAAGCAGACGTTCACGCAAACTCCTGGCAAGGGCAGAATGTCAATAATCTTCTTACTTGTGATTGGGTATGACAAAAGAAGAAATAACAGAATATTTCGATAGCACGACTTCTTCAAGCCTGAAGTTTTCTTCAGTTTTTCAGAGATGGAAATCTCCAGCTTGTTGATGTGTCGCTTTTTCAGGAAGAGATAGAGCAATTTCAGAGAAACGACCAAGATGTTAATAGCAATGGCGAAAGTAAACTGCGTGAATGGGTCCAGTCGAAGAAAAGGATTAATGCAGCTCAGTGGTGCAAACTGCAAAATGTTTCCTTCAACGAACTTCAACCATTTTTCCATGGAGATGAGAATTACAGGCCAGTAAACCCCAGCCAAAGCCGAGAAAATGCCAACAACAACTTGATAAAATCCAATCACGATCTTGGAGCAGGACATGATGACATCTGCCACAGTGCGGCTACCATCGTTGCTTGTGCGTCTGGAGTCTCCCCAGAGAATCAGCACAAAGAGCATGGCAAAGACCACAATCACTACAACACATGAAACGATTGTAGCAGTCATGCTTGGACATTCCAGACATCTGTTAAATCGGATGTAGTGATTGTTAGAGCAAGTTGCACATAAGGTACCTTGGTATCCGACCTCACACACTGAACCAATTCCACCGTTGCAGGACCCTGGATAGGGGCATTTCAGCGGCTTGGGCAATGGCCCATGAAATATCGAGCAACTGCTATTGTATTCAGGTCCAAATGTGTGAATATTTTCAACGAATTTCGTGTAATTGTCCATCGCCGCGTTGTTGCTCCACTGCCAGAAATAACCTGGTGCCAATATTGCTGTATCGTTTGTACAGGTAAGGCCGTAATCTAGACAAGCCGTGCAGGGCCCAAAACGATCCAAGCGGTAAAAATTATGAAGACAACTGCACGCACGATAACCAGCTGTCTCATTAGATCGGGTACCTGTTTTTTAATATGTAAGAATTTTCATTAGTAATGGCGATACAAACTGCATTTCATCACGTGGACACATAATTGATGAGTTCTCTAGTCAAGTGCGCGTGCCCAGTTTGTCGACATCGCAAAGAATGTAATTCCGGACGTTTTCGCAAAGCGCATCTGTCGTGTCGTGCTTCTGTCGGTTCGATTTCCTTAGAGCTATCATCAATTCCCCTCAGTGATAATTTCAGTGGCAATAGACAAAACTCGAAATTGGCCTACATTGTGGGTAAAAAATTGTCAAGACAGGAGAATACCTCCTATAAAATTCTTTATTTAAAAAGACTAACAATACCCCACAGAGTTAAATGTTGAAGTAAAAGGCTAATACATGTGTGCTAAAAGAACATGTACGCTAAAAAACTATCATGTACATGTACATGTATCATGAACATGTACGCTAAAAAATGTACTGCTTAATGAGAGAAAGAGAGCAAGTATTTAGCGAAAGCGAAAACTTCCTCGAGTTTTTGTTCAAGATGGAACTCTTAGTAGGTTCATAGCTGAGTGATACTCGTACTTGTCACATTTACTTGAAAGACCCAGACAGCACGACTTCAAATCACGATTGAGCCTTGAATTGTCTTAACCGGATTCTTTTGATGACAACTTGTTTGAATATCTTGGTTATTAGTCTATGTATTCAGCATGATCACTTACCGTACGGACATGCACGACAGTCGGCCGCGCTTCTTCCAGGATGATCCGTTTCTGGAACGTAAGTGCCCGTGCTGCAATTCTTACAGTTAAGTTGCCCCATTTCATCCTGATAAAAACCTCCTGAAAACGAGGTGATATTGTTTAACTTTGATTGAGGACTAGCATTTCATATGTTAGCAGTAGTAGTAGTAGTAGTAGTAGTAGTAGTAGTAGTAGTAGTAGTAGTAGTAGTAGTAGTAGTAGTAGTAGTAGTAGTAGTACTAGTAGTAGTACTAGTACTAGTAGTAGTAGTAGTAGTAGTAGTAGTAGTAGTACTAGTAGTAGTAGTAGTAGTAGTAGTAGTAGTAGTAGTAGTAGTAGTAGTAGTAGTAGTAGTAGTAGTAGTAGTAGTAGTAGTAGTACTAGTAGTAGTACTAGTACTAGTAGTAGTAGTAGTAGTAGTAGTAGTAGTAGTAGTAGTAGTACTAGTGGCAGTGGCAGTGGCAGTGGCAGTGGCAGTGGCAGTGGCAGTGGCAGTGGCAGTGGCAGTGGCAGTGGCAGTGGCAGTGGCAGTGGCAGTGGCAGTGGCAGTGGCAGTGGCAGTGGCAGTGGCAGTGGCAGTGGCAGTGGCAGTGGCAGTGGCAGTGGCAGTGGCAGTGGCAGTGGCAGTGGCAGTGGCAGTGGCAGTGGCAGTGGCAGTGGCAGTGGCAGTGGCAGTGGCAGTGGCAGTGGCAGTGGCAGTGGCAGTGGCAGTGGCAGTGGCAGTGGCTGTGGCTGTGGCAGTGGCAGTGGTAGTGGTAGTGGTAGTGGTAGTGGTAGTGGTAGTACTACTACTACTACTAGTATTAGTACTAGTACTAGTACTAGTACTAGAACTAGTAATCTTCACATTTAGAATTAATGGGGCCTTTGAAATCGATAAGGAACTAGCAAGATTTTGGTATTTTAGTATTATTATTTATCATTGTACAGAAATTAATTTTATCCGAAATTTGAAATAATCTTTTCAAAGAGGTTATAGAATTTCATTTATATTGCAATGAAAAATAACTTATGCAATGTAAGTAGAACGTTTGAAGAGATAAATTATATAACGAAAAATTGACTGAGATTTAAAGAATAAAAGTGATTATTATTATTATTATTAATTATTATTAGGATGATGATTATGATATAATATTTTTATTGTCTCAACAAAGATAATATAGGTGATTCAAAAAAATAAAACAATGTAATTATGACAATTCTACGAGTCGTCGTTGTCGTCGTAGTAGTAGTAGTAGTTTTGAACGTAGTAGTATTGAACGTTACACATGAGCACCATCATCGTACAAGCACAACGCTCGGGACTTGAAAGTTAAATAAATGTAGGCCTTATATGCGTGGGTACGACGCATGGTGAAAGTTCATCTAATCCAAGTATGTTTCACATGATTTTTTTCAAAGTTCTGACTCCGTCATGCTTATTTTACCTGGTCATGCTTTTTATCTTTGCGGCTTAAAGAAATTGTCTCAGAAACATTTTCATGCTTGTTCTCTCAAAGTGGTGCTAGGGGGTGAAATTAGGTGGTATGACGTCATCATGCATAAGGCTATTTGCATATTAACATTTTGTGTTTTTGGCGCCATTTTCAGACAAAGAACGCAATTAATATATCAGAAAACTCTTCACAGTTACCTGCAGGACATTTCCAACAAGAAGAGGAACGGTTGCTATAGGTACCAGGCATGCAAAACCTGCAGTCCCTGCACCTGCCGTGAGGTGTTCCGCATTTAGAACATATAAAGCCTGAATTAATAAGATGATCAACCACAAAACGAAATTCGTCATCGTACAGGGTTATATGGAAAGTCGCCGACGGTGCACATTCCCTGAGGAAAAGAAATTGAGCATCTTAAGATGTTTAAAACACTTCAAGAAACTCTGCAAAGAAAAACATGCAGATGGAGGAAAGTTTTAGTGTACCGTGATTCATAGACTACAATAACAGCAGTATTGCTCTGAAAGAAAATGACAGAATTATCAGAGACCAGAATGAAGTGGCTGAAACGCTTAATGATTTCTTTAGCCTTGTTAATAGCCACTGTGGAAAAAAAAAATATTAGAACAAAGCTGAATGCTTTATTCCTCAAGAAAATGGTCCTTTATTTTTCAGTCCGATCCCAACATTTCATCCCTGTATCCCAGAATGCTGCGTTGGCGCGTTCGAAGACCATGTTCGAAGACCATGTGCTCTAACCCGGGTGGTTTAGTTGTATGGTTTTTAAGGTACAGCGACCTTCGTTGCAAGTGAACCCAGGATGATACATCGTTAGTTGTAAACATGTTACTGATGTGGGCGACTCAAAGCAAAAGCTGTGTTTCTAGATCTTTGTGTAGTGATAGTCCTGAAAGTCCCGTCCCCTAGACAATGTTGAAAATAACAACGAATGAAGCCATGGACCACGATCTTATACCTGAGAGTTTCTAGTTTGGTTTTAATTAAGAACAAAGTTATTTAGCAACGCTCGTTACGTTGCAAAATTGCACAAAAATGCTTAGAAATTTAATTTTTGTTGTACTTTCGCATCACACCAAATAAAGGAAGAGAGCAACAACTTTTTTAGAGCAACTTTTGAGCAACTATCGTTACATAAAGCAACTTTCGACTTTTAATGAGCAACGTTTTGAGAAATTGCGGGCAACTTTTTGGAAAATTCCGAGCATCTTGTGGAAAGCCCTAGTCGTCGCCATCGTGCGCGTACGCCCACGAGCAATACCGCTGGCCATGATAACCATGAGAAACAGAAATCTATTCTCACTGGTCTTATCTCTGCGCATATTGAGTTATGGGCAATCTGCCAACGCCGATAAATAAAGCGAGAAAAATGCACCGAGGCATAACATAGGACAGTAGGCACACCCAAAACTCGAAACAAAGAAATCCTAAGAAGACGAAAGCCCGAAACTAAAGTCCAAGTCGCACACTAGAAGAAGAAACATAATAAACTTTTAACGTTTATTACGAAATCGAAGCAGCCGGGTGTTTAAAGGGTAGAATGGAAAGCTAGAGCGAAATCCTTAATTGATTAAAATCGCTATATACCTTCGAAGATTTGACACCGACAGGGGAACCGTTGCAAGAGTGTCAGCCGGCGCTCTCGCCCGCAAGACAACAGCCAGCTTCATATAATAGGATACTGATGCAGAGTTTTTCCATCGAACGTGGGACATGCTATCCGCAAGAAAAGAGCCTGACAAAGTCGAGGGTCAACGTGCAAGCAGTTCTAAAACTGTCTAAAGTTTATCCCTTGTCGATATTTGCTTGTTTGAGAAATCCAAGCCACTAGCATGTGGAGAGGTGGGGAGATTACCTGCCACAGAACACTCCAGGTCTGAAAAAGGCCAGCGAGTAAAACGTTTGCTAAAGCAGAACCATGAGACTGAACGTAGGAAGTCGCCGGAAATGTGAGTATTATCAGGCTTAGCCTGCGAACAGGCTCCCGGTGAGCTCGAACGAAGCGAGGGAGCCTGTAGACATTCTATTGATACCGCTGTTCTGTGATACCAGCTCCTGGTATCATGATATGATTGGTTAAATCGCTGATTGTTGACATTTTTGAGATGAATATTTGACAGCTCTTTGTAAAATTATACGACACCAACGGTTCGTTACAATAGTGCATTTGCCGTTCTCTTTCAACTTTCGGTCTCTCGACCTCTCGTTATTTCACAAGTGATTCTGAAGGGTACTTTATGCTCTGTTACAACGAGGAATTTTAAGTAGAAGCTAGTGGATTGGAGCCGTTTGGTGGTGCTATAGCAACTTTTTTAGAGGTCAAAGGCATGGTTTCCTGACTTTCCGCTGTTATCTGCTTGTCGCTTCGCAGAGTTTGACACCTCTATCATGTACTTATAATTTCCTTAGGCTCATTTCAGTACTGCAAAATGTGTTTTTAAAAGCTCTCTAAGTATTGGCTCTGGAGGGACAAAGTGTTTGAAATATTCCCTAGCATGTTGCTTACTTGCACTCTGTATTTATATGACGCCCAGCCCGGCTATTTGACTAGCTCGATTAGAACTGTTTGCAAATACCGAAAATGTAGCTTCTTGACAGGTGTAATTACCTCATTGACTGATTTGTTACAGGCTTATCACCAAGGGCGGATAGGCAGATCAAAAATAAAGTCTACAGGCTCCCCTATCCCCGCCTCGATCGCTTTGCTTTCCGAATTCTTCTGTTTCGCGCTCGCCGGAATTTTTTTCCGTCCTCGCCGGGAGCCTGTTCGCAGGCTGTATCAGGCTCCTTAAGCCCCCCATAGAGGAGTACCAAGATAATTAACCCATGGGGTAAGACTCTGTGGCTTGGTATGCCATAGAGAATCCTAACTCGTCGCATGACCAAAGCGGAAAACCACGTGGGCCCGCCAAAACAAAATACAAACAGCATAAGGGAACGAAAGGCTAGAGCAGAGAGAGAGCTTTCGAGCTAATGAAAATGAAACGTACAACAACAGGGCAAACAGAAGGCAACATAAAACTAGCAAAACAATAACAGAGAACGACAATAGCTAGGCCAACAGCTATAGAGCTGTTACACGCCTGCTGCTGTAGAAAATAGGGAGAAACAAAATTTAAAATAATACCTCCCGGTTTTCTGCGCTAGACGGGATTAAGGAGCAGCGACATGAGGAGCCGCAACAGGAGCAACAGGAGGAGCAACAAGAGCCATGGCAAGAAGAGTAGCAGGAGCTGCCACAGGCGCTGCAAGAGGAGCAGCAGCAGGAGCAGAACAGCATACAAATATAATAATGACGTTGGCGATTGGGTTGACCGACGCTTGAGGAACTTGTTCTAAATACATGTCAACGGAAATAGCTCCGAAGAGATGGAGAGAGAGATATCTTGGTGTGTATCTTTTACAATTTTAGTTCGAAGTGACAAAATGCTAATTTGCTAACTGTTATATACGCTGAGCTAAAACTGCTGAGAATAGAAATGATATCCAACATGTAAGATATCACTTTTATCCACATATGTGTGATATCATTTTTGATATCATTTTTGAAATCGTTTTTGTTCCTTTAGTGGGAGCTGCGGTGGCCACATGGCTAGTGTGCTCGTCCCCGGATCGAGCGGTCCGGGTTCGAGCCATTGCTGGTGACAGTGTGTTGTATTCTTGGGCAACCGCAAACGTAGTGGGTAGCGATGTTGGACTAGCATCCCATCCAGGGGAGAGAAGAAATACCCTTACTCGCTTCATGCAACAGATAACGGGATAAGCTCCAGCCTGATGGACCACTTGGCTTGTCCCTTTAATTGCACTTACACCCGCTTTCAGTGTTACGTGCACAGGCGACATCTTTCGACCATTTCTCGACATTCCATCTTTCGACATGCTATGTAAACGGCTGAAAGACCGTTTACCTGTGAAACTGGCAATTTTTCCGGTTATTAGCGGAACAGGTGACAAGTATATGATAATTGCTGACCTCAAATGAATGAAGGAGATTATGGACTCCCGATTTACGGGATAATTCAAACGACTTTAGTGTAGTCGATCGGCTGTCAATGGTGACTTCCGGTAAAATTGGGCCGTTACCGCTCAGTTTAATATTCGAAAGATGTAAACAATTTGTCTCTCACAGAATGACTTCTTGATCTCCTAACCTGAATTTGACGTCAAATAAATCCATCTTTCATGACTAAAAGTTGAGTCTGACCATAAGGAAGTCCGTTGTCCTTACATTTTTTACGTAGGCCAGGTTACATGGCATGTCGAAAGATAGTTGCTATGCACGTAACAACTGAAAGCGGGTGTAAACCTATTAGTGTATGATCGAAGCATCTTGGGATTTTCTTTGGAAGTCTTTGGCAATCTTTGGTTACCTCCGGACACTTTCAGAAAATTTGGGGAATCTTCGGAAATTCTCGTGAAATGTTCGAAATCGGTCGTCTGGCCTTGGGACAACTTTTAGAGAATCTTTGGAAATCGCAAGTCTTTACACAGAGAGTTTAGCGTGAATAGAGTCACTTTGGTATTGAGCTTCAGACTTTTCTTCCTGATCATGAGCTTTTCAAAAATCAAGCATTCATGCTTGCTCCGGCATTTCTTAAGAATTCATTCTGCATTCTAAGTTTACTATTATTCTGCATACTAAGTTTATTTCGGTGTAAGGATCCCATGTTGTTGCTGCATAAATTTTAAAAAATAATAAATAAATAAATCACTTCTGATAAAGGTCGAATTAAGCCAAAAAAGCTTATGTCTTGATCTTATGAGAGGCATATGTAGATTTCCTTTCAGGAAAGCAAGTACTGTTAGCTGGGCAGGTAATGTTATCAATATGACTGTTCCAACTGTTCACGAAATAGTAACACCCACAATCAGCGACATAATTGGTTGACACATTGTCTTTCAGTAGTACACCACTCTTTTTATCGCGCAATAAACTGTGAAAAAGACCCTGCTCCCCCAATGCTGCTTGTTTGTACCTCAAGGTCACAGCAATAGCCCTTTTCACCGTTTACTTTGCTCATTTGCATTTATTATTAGAATAAAATTGAGCATGTTAGGCAGTTTCGGGCTATTTTGTAGTTTTAGCCCGAAATTGCCTCGCATTGACGTTGTATTAAATTGTAACGCAAATGAGAAAAAACAACCGTGAAAAGGGCTATTGCTAACGTTATTATGGCCACTTTATTCTGGCTCAAACAAAAATTCTCAGCCGGTCATTTTCGTAGCATGTTGTCATGATCAACTGTATCAAAGGCAGCACACAAGTCGAACAGAATTAGCAAATTAACACGTTGATTGTTCATGTTAAGGAGAAAAAAACGTTAAAAATATCCAGCCGATTGCGAAATATTACCATTTTACTTACTAAGAAAACGACGATGTCATATTCCAATTTGATTTTGCCGCTCAGCCCGGTTTTTAACCGGATGTGACGTCATTTTTCGTTGGAAGATCTAGACACACAAAAAGTTCCAGGTGTCGCAGAGTGTTATCCCCCGCCCCTGGATCACAGTGACGAAATAGGGGGTACCTTGAAGTGTCAACTAATTGGAGGGTTTGGTCAAAGAGGATATGGTCGTGCCCATTTATCCGGGTGGAAATTTCTGTCCCACATTTTCTCCCATTGACCTAGCTTTGTAATGCTCATCAGCTTTTTAATGGACATTCGGTGGCAGGCTGAGTGGTCGGTGTCGAATGCTTTACCAAAATCCATTACTAAGATGTCCGTTTGGCCACCATCGTGCATGTAACAGTTGTTGGCAGGTTGTTTGATGAAGCCGACTAACCGTGTCTCGCTGGAGCGTTTGTCTCTGAAATCATGCTGTAGGGGGTAGAGAATGTGGTGATCCTTTTCATGGTGCATAATAGAGCTCGTTTTTATGCGATCCATCAGCTTAAAGACGTTCGCGCTGATTGTTTCTGCGCATCGTTACTGCGCATGCAAATTCACACACCAAGTCATGCATGAAAGTGCGCGCTAAGCAATAAAAAAAAACAATGATAGGACAGATGGCCATTGCAATAGCTTTGCCTGGATTTAACGATCTTGGACGTTCGGTGACCCCTATTTTTCTTTTGAAGGATCATTTTCTCTACCGATTTTCTTCGTTAAGCGAAAAAAATGAAGAAAATCTACCGACTAGAAGTTTGAATTTTTTGCAAAATGTACCATCGAATTCCGTTCTTTTTGGCTCTTCGTTTATCTGTACGACTGTTTCAAATGCCTCTTGAAGGGTTAAGTTTTGTGAAAACGTTGGTAACATTTGGAATTTTTCACTCAACAGACCCACTCCTACAAAATATGTAAATTAACTGTAAACCCCTGTAGACCATGCTGATATACGTGCGCCAATTTTTCAAAATCAGGCTACTTTTCCACACGCTTTATCTTTGAAACGAAGTCGGTGACCCCCAGGGTTTTTTGTTGTTGTTGTTTTTGGTTTTTTTTTTGGTTTTTTTTTTTTTTTTGCATTTCTGGCACAAGTAACTTATTATCTGATGGCAGTAAAAATAGAAATAAAAAATCTATCGACTGGAAATTTTCGCGAGAACGTCCTTATTAGCCATGCAGGTGAGTGTGATCGGTCGGTAGTTGCTTGGATCACACTTTGGACCTTTCTTGTGTATTGGGATTACATTGACAGTTTTCCAATCGTGATTTATTTCACCAGTTTTATATGATTTCCTAAACGGAAGACATTATATTAGCTGTATTAGCTACGGGATTGGCTAACTCCTTCAAATCTCTTAGTGTGATTCCGTCCAGGCCAGGTGCTTTATGTGTATTCAATTTCAACAACAGTTCCCGTGTTATGTTGACATCATTCATTACGGGGTAATGAAGCAAACCCATTGGTTGCTATGCATAGCAAACAACTGTGATTGGTTCAGGGAAATCACGCCACTGTCAAACTTGACTCGAGCGTCGCTTGTCGTGGAATAGAAGACTTACGGCGAAAGTAGAACTGAGTTGCGAAATGTATCAACTTAGTCAAAATGCTAGGCCGAAAAAACCTGGAAGTTGACTTTAACATTGTAGTCAAAAAAAGTCGCTCGGAATACTTGCGGTTGTGGTTACGTTGGAGGCCATTCGACTCAAGCTTTGAATGAAAGGAGTGTTAGTTACGGTGGAAATTTGTGTCCTCTGTGGTTGGTGATTCTCAAGTGCATTTCAGATAGTCTCGGAGACCTTTTCTAGCTGCGATGATACCTGTGTTTCATTCACCTTTTTCTCTAAAACCCTTGATCCCTCGGTCGTCAAAAATGGCAGCAAGCAAGTTAACAACACAAACTTTGGTTTTTTGATGGTTAAGCTTACGTATGTGCCGTTTCCATGGCAACATGAGTAACTATAAACAGGCCTTTAAAATCGGTTTTGTTTATTTGTAGAAAATCTAGTCATTAGATTTTCTTTATAATTTGCACGCAACAAGCTTGTAACGATTCTCACATAATTTAACAGAGAAATCTTTAATTATCCCTTGTTGAAGGTTCACTGGAATATCTAGAATTTCCTTTGTTAAAGTTCAATTATTTTCAATACTCCAGTTACTTATTTCCTAAAGTATTTTCGTGCCAAATTTCGTGAAATTCTAATGAGTGGTTCTCGAGAAATAGACGTATTTCCGAGAGTGCAATTTTTCATTCAATCGCAATTTTTTTGACTTACTACGCGTGCGCTGCATTTAACTGAGTTCTTTCGGTAGCAAAGAGAAAGCTGGGAATTGTTGGGCTCTTTGCATCGTTACCTTTTCTATCATATCTTTGTAATAAAAGATTGAGGCCATCAATACACTGCGTTCAATTATTGACAAAAATAGCACAGATAGTGCGGGTGTTGAGTGAATAAAATGATCGCTCTATTGACGGCATGTTTGTTTTTTGCAATCCTTGTGCGTGCGCTAAATTGCATCAGCAAAAGCGCGCGCGAAAACTATGTTCGGCCGCCTTAAACGGATTTTGAAAAGAAATTTCTGAAACGCATCGCTTCTGAGTTTGTTCTAAATGCAATTATTTTATTTTAACGTGAAAGAAAATCGACACGCAGCAACGCGCAGTCTCTTGGTGGAAAAGCAAAAGGATTCGGCAATTCTGTGAAAACTTTGAAAATACGCGTGAAATTAATCCTTAATTGCCCTCGGGCCCATGCGATTACACATACTAACAGTCTTATTTCAAAAGGTATTGGAGTACTATCTAAAACTATTATCTCTTTGTCGGGCATTGTGGCGCATTTTGTGGGCTAAAATGGAGAATTTGGCGGGCTAAAATGTACTTTAGCCCGCTGAAATAAACCAATGAAAAGTGAGAATCAAAAAATCGTACGATGTAAGCAGGCAATCAAAATCGAGAAGCTCTTACAACTTTTGACAAGTCAAATGGCAAGATTTTGTAATTTCTAGCCAGCTTCGATTGATGTATTGTTTATTTTCATTTAGGGGGGACGTGATTGTTCAGACTGTTTCGTTGTAATTTTTTTCAATTTGTATTTTCTCAATGGCCTCCAAAGTGATAATAATAGTAATAGAGTTTATGTTCTTGAGCATAAATATGTTTTGGGCTCATTTCAACCCTCGCCTGGCGGCTTGGGCTAAAATGACTCTAGTAAACTCTATTGTCTTATAAGATATTATGTTAACAAAAATATATTCTGCAATAGACCTCTTTAGCTTGGGCGGTTTGTTTTCCCATTGTAGATCACGTGATATTCTCCACAGAATTTTTCTTTCATCTTTCTTGAAATTATTCATTCATGCACATGCGACTATTTAAAAATGTGAAAGCAAGAATTCTCAAGAGTATCATCACGTGGTCTACAATGGGAAAACAAACCGCCCAAGCTAAAGAGGTCTATTATATTATTCACTTATTTATCCCTTCTTTATCTATGGCTTATTAGTTTGGGGCAATACTAATAGTTCTGCCCTTAGACTTTTAATAATTTTAGTAAACACGGTCGCTGTGTTTATTAGTTTGTCTGCTACTTACATAGAAGTAGTGTATATCCCCGGAGGAAGCCTCTGGAAGTTTTTGCACGAAACGGCCCTGCAATTTAACACGTTATGTCATTTAAGATGTACAGCTGGCAATACCTGGCCGTCACCTAACGTCGCCTTAGGAACGCCAGAGAAGAACATCAATCCGACTTTCAACGACCGATGACCCGAAATTGAGTGTTTACTAAAAAGCATTAAGTTCTTAGACAATTTACGACAGCACTGATAGCCTTATTAATTCAATTTTTGGTGGCTTCCCCGACAGCATTTATCACTTGCGAGAGCTGTCTACAGAGTATGACTGGGATCTAGGTATGTTTAGTAACGATGGTAAAAATCAGGTAAAAAAAAGGCCAGACTGAATTAATAAGCTTCTGGTCAGAAAAATGATGATTTGATTATATAATTAATTTATAATTAATTTACTTTTGCCAACTCTGTACTTACAAGGTCATATTGGATGGCATTTCGTCAAATATATTTTCCGGTAGTAACTGCAGAGGATTGTCAAATAGTGTCCTGAAAACAAAACAGGACTTAACGTAGCTAGCGTGACAACATTACTGAATACACAACTTATATTATAGCGCGACGACAATAAACACAATTGTACACTTCGATGAGCTGTCGTAAGGGCAAAGCAACAATCCTTAAAATGGTATCGGTTCCATTATGCCCGGTAATATCGATGTGTTTCTAGATTTTGCTTATTTTTATTGGTATTGCCTTTCAACTACATTTGTAGAAGGCGCAGATAGTTCATAACTCTTAAGTACCCAAAATGGAACAAAATTTTAATTTGAGGCTAGAAAATATCTCGATTTACTCCAAATGTCAGTTCTGACATACTTGAGAAATGACTCAACATTTCCAAAAAGGTTAATAATAAAACAAACACCAGAGAAAAATTGGACTACTTTTTTTTTTCAGACAGAATGCGTTGTGTTTCGGATCTGGTGAAACTCCATTCTTATATTTGGGAAGATAACTGATACCCGATTACAAAGAGAAGTCTTTTTGTATCCCCAATTGAATTCCCAACAAGAAGGGCAATTGTATAGTACATCGATATATTAAGTAATTGCTCTCATGCTGTCAGTTCATTAAGAAGACTTACAATTTTTGAAGACTACTAAGGCCCCTAAAGGCGTTACCATCAATACGTTTGATTCGGTTTCCATGAAGGAACCTAAAAACGAAAGAAATCAAACCAAGAAAACAGCCAGGAAAAATTGGGACATGCAGGGAGCTGGAAATGGCTCTTTTGTAACAGTTCATCTATTCCTGAGACAGATCTAGAGGTGATCTTTATTGTCAAGATTAATCTCAAGATAACTCATTGTGGAAACTACAACCACCGACAGCGGTCCATTTTGGGACTATTCCAGTCCAGACGATCACGCCAGACATTTTTGGAAAATATTTTAGCTAGCTGATATATCTATCATCTCTAAGGGTCAGTTTAGACGATATGTACAACGTGAGTATGATAAGTGAATAAAGATGGTGAATTTTAAGCTCGGTAATGAAATGTGAAAAGTGAACTGATCAACATGACACGAGTGTGGGACAAAGTAAAAATCTGAGTCCCCGGCAGGAATCGAACTCACGACCTCCCGAACACCGGGCGGGCGCTCTGTCCACTGAGCTACAAGAAAGCATGGAGAGCAAGGTTATTTAACTGAGTTTATATGTCACAGGCGTCCTGCATACTGCTAGGATCAGCATCTTTATTCACTTATCACACTCACGATGACTTCGACAATGCTGATCTTAGCAGTATGCACGTCGCCTGTCACATGAACTCAGTTAAATGACCTTGCTCTCCGTGAGGGTTCGATTCCTGTCGGGGACTCAGATTGTTTCTTTGTCCCACGCTCGTGTCATGTTGCTCAGTTCACGTTTCACGGTATGTACAACGTTTTCACATTAGCCAAACTTGCAAAAAATATACAGCACAAACTGTTTACAGTAAATCAAGCCAAGAACTTGCTGGTGCCTGTGGTGTATACTTATGACACAAAAATGTCAAAACATTTTAAAACGTGTTTTAAGATCCTACGAAAATTGTAGGCACAAACATGGCCAGTGATGAAAGTTGTATGGGATTTTCGCATGACGTGGACGCGGGCTGGGTGTATCGTCTAAATCGAGCCTAAGAAGACCAAGGAATTCTTATTGTAGACACCTAATGATCCCAACTTCGACGTAGTTTAAAAGACCATCAAGACATAATTTTACAATAACTGTCTAATTTCTCGCGCGCTGATTGGCTCATTTTTATCATCAATAAGAGTACAGACGGATAAAATTTTAATTTATGCAAGCTTTCAAGTTCAACTTTCAGCTCTCAAACTGTCAACTTTTTAACCAATGAGATTTTACGGACTTTTTTAAGTAGCCAATCAAAAAGCGCCAATCACAAATTGCACTGAAGCCCTACGAGAGGGAGAAAAGCTTCTGACCATCACAGTGGATACCAGGAGAGAACGTCAGAAGGCCAGGGCCCTTGCTCCACCCACTGATTCCACTTATGTCTGTGGTTCTTGTCACCGCATCTGCCGATCATGAATCGGACTCCAAAGCCATCTCAGAAAATGTTTAAGGAAATGTACAATTACTAACACACGCTAAAATTAAATTATCAAAAAGCGAGAAAAGCTATTGACAATATTTGCCTCATTTTGAATAAAATTCACTTATTTTGTTTACGACAAATTTACGTCGTCTTTTCCCCTCTTTCATTCTCAGCATTTGACCATTTTGGGGTCTTGTTATTGTAAAAACCAAATTGATGTCAGTTTTTCTGCGTCTGTCCTCTTATTGATGATAAATTTCGTCATAACATTGTCAAAGTTTACCAAACCACTTGCGTCACAATGTTATGACGCAATTTCTCATCAATAAGAAGACAGACGCATAAAAAACTGACGTCCATTTGTTAATTCGAAACGAAAATTATATGGGTGTAAATGCAACTGATCATTCCTCCTATTTGCATTATTTTGTTCATCAAACGTCGCATATATGTTCCAACTTTAGAATAAATCGTGATATTGCCTGCATCTCGCCTAAGATTACTTACAGCAAATCTAAATTTGGGGAACCAGCAAAAGTGTTTTCAGGGATGATGGACAGGTTGTTGTTTATTATCATCCTACAAGACAAGCAAAGATACAGAAATAAAAAAAACTGAAAACATTTAGGCTTTGTACTACAGTGTTTGTAGCATACATTCCCTTGGTATAGTGCACATACATTCGCAGAGACAGACACACAGAAAGACAGAAAAACAGAGAGACAATGAAAGAGAGACAGAGGGTCAGAAGAACAGAAAGACAGACAGACAGACATCGACTACATTTTAGTACCAAGGTGAGCGATCAGTTCATTTTATCACTTAGCTTGAAGAATCGAAGCGATAAAAGAATTCATAAAAATTACAAAGTACCTAAAAGTTCTCTTCGTTATTAAGAACAAATTGACAAAAACAACAGTCACTTACAGTATCCATAGATTCTTGAGTCCAGCAAAGGTGCGATTGTTGACTTGTGAGATTAAATTAAAGCTGAGCATCCTTGCGAAAAAGAAAACACTGCATTACTTACCTTTTCTCGACTGTCCTGCAACCTAAATTGGACTGGCTCTTTAGCTGCAATGTCTGTATCATACATTCTAAAACAAAATTAAACTTTCCATATCTGTCACCTTCAAGTTCTATTCTAAGCTCTGATCAATCTCCGTGGAATTCATAACAAACAAACCACAAAATCAAAATTCATTTTACTTACAACTGCGTTAAATTCTTGCACGCAGAAAACGCATTATCTGGTATGGAAGTTAGCTTATTCTTAGACAAATCCCTGAAAAAAAAAAACTGAGGCTTAAACAAGGCTTAAACAAGAGTAATATTACACAAGAGAAATTGAACTCTTTGTAGATTAAAATATTTGTTGCAGTTTACGTGTCCACCCTGAACTCGACTCGGTGCCATTGTTTGTTGGAAGGCGGGAAGGTATATTTGTTAGAACTTAGAATAAAATTACGGTCACTTTTACAACAATTTTTTTAAAAGGTCTAGATAGCAGCAGACACGTAAAGATTTTAAGGAAAACGACCAATTTTTTAAGTTTAAAAGACATGTTTCGACAGAACTTCTGTCATCTTCAGTTGAATGAATGATTACAAAGCAAGTTGAATAATAAGTAGACAAAAATGGTAACTGAGACAAATAGTAACAACAGAACGTGAAAAGGTTCACGTGTGGTTTATAAGTTTACATGTGCGGGCTGTAATGCCTGTTATGTCGGCGAAACCTCCCGACATTTTTCCACACGCGTGCGTGAGCACTTAGCCGTTGATAGGGCCTCTCACATCTTCAAACATCTTCAGAATTCTGAACGTTGTCGCTGATTGTGTTCAATAGACTGCTTTCATATTTTAGATCACGCCACTACCAGCTTTCAACTCAAGATAAAGGAGGCTATCCATATTCAAAAAGAACTACCTTGCCTCAATCAGCAATTACACCATGTAAATCTAAAATTATCCTTTTAATTTACACCTTTTCACATTCTGTTGTTACTATTTGTCTCAATTAGCATTTTTGTCTACTTATTATTCAACTTGCTTTGTAATCATTCATTCAACTGAAGATGACAGAAGTTCTGTCGAAACATGTCTTTTAAACTTAAAAAATTGGTCGTTTTCCTTAAAAACAATTTTTTCGTTTTCAGACTTCCTGTTTGTAGTCTAAAGCTATGAGGGTGTTGTTGGTTCAGAAAAGACATTCAGGTTCTTAATTTGCACTTTTACCAAGAGTTTTCTCGCATCTGATGTCCATGATTAATCGTTCTGAATGATTGACATTGTCTTTTAAATTGTTCTCACATTCATTCGCAAGGTAATTGACAGATGTCAAATATTTATAGTGTAATTTTGAGGAAGCGTGCGCTTCTAGGCTTATTTTTCTATGAAACGGCCAAGTCTTGAAACTGCCTTCCTCTTGAATCTGCTAAGTCTTGTAGTTCTCTAGGTTATAAAAAGGCTTTCATGAAGGTACCTAGATTAATTAGGACTTTAAATTACAAGTTTGCTGTTGATTTTAATTTCGAAAATCCTTTGGAAAGAGCTAGATCAAATAAACCATATTGTACTTTTTTTTTTGTTTTGTTTTGTTTTGTTTTTTTTTAACTTTAGTTTTTCAGTCTGTTGTCTTTTATTCTATGATGAATTGTGGCATATCATTGTAAATTTTAGTTCACTTAAAGTCTTGGACCAGCAGCGTAATTGAGAACATTTAGATAAAATTTAAGATCAATATGGAAAATTAATACATATATATAAAGGATGCATCCGTGACATCATATAGCAGCTTCGTTGTATACATAATGGTTATAGGGGATGTAAATAGGGTTTCTTCATTGGTTGCAACTGACTTCCAGAGAAGAAAAAATCTCAGACATCACGTAAAGTTAAACAACAAAGAAACTTCGCGCAATCGAATGACGACTAACTTTCTAAATTATTCTAAAAGTAGCTAGTTTCCTTCTGCATGTTGAAACGTCAATCACTAACAAATGTCCATTGCAGGACTAACCGGCTCAGCTAGACGATCTCACTGCAACGAGTGGTTAGATATTTGTTGTAAGACTTACAAAGAGAATGTTACAGGTACGTTCTGAAAGATATGGACAGGTAATTCTTCAATCTGATTGCCCCACAAGGATCTAAAAAACAGTGATAAAATAGCGAACTAAGTGAATAATCCGTCTATCAATGCTAAGCCCGAGGTGGGAGCCCTAGGCATAAATGGGGCATTTGAAATTTCAGATGAATTTTTGGTCAAAATCCCTACGGTAGGGCCCGAAAAGGGGTAAATTAAGATCAGTGGTCTGTTCATTTCAAGAAAGGCATAATATAATTTCTTGCTGTCAATGGATGAAATATTAGAATTCCAACGCTTGGTTGTCTGACAAAAACAAGACAACATTAAAAATCTGCGCAATCCACATAATGAGGTGTTTATGAGAGAGGTAATTGTTTTACTTGTTGAAAAAGAGTGCTTATCTCCAAAACACCCGTGTTCTATTTCAAGATGGCCGCACAGATGAGCACATGTAATGATGTGATTTTGTTCCTTTCCTCCTCGCAAAAAAATTAAATGCCCCCACAATGGAGTCCAGAATCTTAGTCAATTTTCCGGGGGTAGGGAGAGGAATCAAATGCCCCACTTATGCCCGGGGTCCCCTCTCCTCGAGCTTAACACTGATAGACGCATAATAAGTGCATGTTTAGATTCATTTTATCAAGAAAGAGTCCCATAATATTAAATGTTTCTATGGAACACTTAAATACTTTATGGAAGTGGCTATGAGCCACTCAACTTGAAAAATGGATCCTCTGTAAACAGTGGATCCATAGGTCATATGTCATTTATGTATCGAGCTAGAGAGGCGAAAAATAAAGCTAAAGCCCACCGGTATTGTTAAAAAAAAGTGAAAAACTCAGCTGTAAGAGAATACATAAGGAGATCTGACAACTCGAAGTCATGAGTTTATCCTTGTTTGAGACGTTACCACAAGGAAAGTGCGGCTTTCCAGCGAGCGCTTCTTTTCTGATCACCATTGCTAAGCTTAGTATTAAACGATTGACCAAGAGATTAAATCCCTGTCTTTTGGGTTTGTATTTTTTTCCGATTTTTATTATTTTTTGTTGTTTTTCTTCATTCATCCATTTTTTATCGGTGACTTTTCCTCCCTACATTTACGTTTCGACGACTACTTTGTCTTCAGCGTAGCCCATGCATTCCTCAATGTGTGTCTAAGCGTTAAGATGAGTTTGACCACTCCATCGACACAAGGTTGTCAAGATACTCTGATCCTATTCTCCTGGTTTATTATATATATATCTATATCTATATCTATCTATCTATCTGTCTATCTGTCTATCTGTCTATCTATCTATATCTATTTATCTATTTATCTTTCTATCTATCTATCTGTCTGTCTATCTTTCTATCTATCTATCTATTTATATCTATGTATCTATCTTTCTCTCTATCTATCTATCTATCTATCTATCCATCTATCTATTTCTATCTATCTATATATCTATCTATCTATCTTCTTTCTATCTATATCTATATATCTATCCATCTATCTTCTTTCTTTCTATCTATCTATCTATCTATTTATATATCTATCTTTTATCTATCTATCTATATCTATCTGTCTATCTATCTATTTATATATCTATCTTTTATCTATCTATCTATCTATCTTCTTTCTATCTATATCTATCTATCTTCTTTCTTTCTATCTATCTATCTATCTATTTATATATCTATCTTTTATCTATCTATCTATCTATATCTATCTGTCTATCTATCTATTTATATATCTATCTTTTATCTATCTATCTATCTATCTTCTTTCTATCTATATCTATCTATCTATCTCTCTCTCTCTCTCTTTCTATCTACCTATCTATCTTTCTGTCTATCTATCTATCTATCTCTCTATCTATCTCTCCATTTTTATCGGTGACTTTTCCTCCCTACATTTACGTTTCGACGACTTCGTTGTCTTCAGCGAAGTGCATGCATTGCTCAATTTGTGTCTAAGCGTTAAGAAGAGTTCGACCGCTCCATCGATGTAAGGTTGTGTCTAGAGACTCTGATCCTCTTCTCTTGGTTGAGTATATCTATCTATCTATCTATCTATCTATCTATCTACCTATCTATCTACCTATCTATATCTATCCATCTATCTCTTTTTTATCTATCTATCTATCTATCTATCTATCTTTATCTATCTTTCTATAGAAGATCTATCTATCTATCTATCTATCTTTCTATCTATCTATCTATCTATCTATCTATCTACCTATCTACCTATCCATCTATCTAGCTAGCTAGCTATCTGTCTGTCTGTCGGTCTCTCTATCTATCTCTCCATCTATCAGTCTATCCGTCTGTCTATCTATATATCGATCTATCTTTTATGAGATCTAAAACTATTCTTTAGTTAGGCATTTACGATCGTAGGTTTTGGATCATATTTCAAGTGTGTGTTTCGAAATTTGAGAGATGACAAGAATAAACTACTGTGTTCAGCGTAGAATCACTATACCACAAGAGCAGCACCGCGTCGTCGTCGCCCTCTTCAGCGGGATGAGTGCTTGGTTGGGTGATCAATTACGAATACCCGGTGTTATAATGATTTCTATTTTCCTTTACTTTTCCTTTTTTTCCTTACCTTTCCAAGGCGATATCAGTGACTGCAGAACTCTCAGCCCTGTGTAATGTCTTTGGCTCTTTTTATGGACTATTTGTTCATATCATCTCGCCTTCTTGAAATTCTCCTGTCCGTTTCTCGTCTAAAAATCTTAATCACGGCTATATTCATTCGAAAATTCGTACAGCTTATCAATTTTGCAATTTTCAATATCTCATCTATTTAAAGTCGAGTACAGTACGATTCAAACCTGTATTAGCGGACACCGTCAGGGAAAGCGCTAGTATTAGCTTCTATTTTTAGAGACGTACGAAGATCTTCTCAATGTAGATTACTTCTGGGGTGAGATATTGAGTACTTGCGTAAGAAATGCAAACGTCGAATTAACTTGAACTTCTCTACGACTGTGAAAGCCTTATACATTGGTCAGGGGATTCGTCAAAAGTCTAACAGGAAGCGAAGGAGCCAAGGAGTGAATCTCTCATCCATACCTAAAACTTGGATTTTCCAAGCTAAAAGAGAGATATAGTATTCCAATTGTAGGACTAATTAATAGTGCTAAATGAACTGAGTGGAGAGCAATTTTTTCTGAAATCATACGTGTGATTTTAAATCACGGTGATTTCAGCCAAAATTGCACAACACGAAGTTTTGAAGGGCCACTTTATAACATCCGTTTTGAAATCACACAATTTTATTAGCTAAATACAGGATTTTGGTCAGTACCAATATTTTATTGATCCTGTAGCTCTTTCATTATAAAAGCAGAACCGGAAACGATTTGACATCTCATTTTGCAGAAAGAAATAGTGCGATTTGTAGATAAATAGTCCTGCTGAGAGCCAGTCAGATCGCAAGGATCGCCAGTGATTTTAAAATGGACGTAATAAGTACATAAAGACGAAAATAGTTACAGTCAGAAAGTAGTAAACATGCATTTGATTTTTCTTACATTTCAAAAAGTTCTTTTATCGGAGAATTACCCAGCCGAGATAAATCCTTGATTTGGTTATATAACAGTCCTCTGAAAGAGAGAAAAATAAACTCATTGAGTTTAAGGAATTAAATCACGTTTGGTGAAGATATTAAATAACTGAAGTTACGCCATCAAAAGAGTGAAATCTGTTTGAGCCATTTGCATACAGTCTTCTGTTTCTTTGAATTTTATATTATTTCTCTACTTAGGTGACTGGAATACTACTCTTGGTAAAGTCTCGCTCCTGGTAATACTGACTATAAAAATTGCTACTAGGGGAGTAGTTTTAAGAATGTCCAAAGTCATGTATTCCCTGTAAATGTATTATTATTGTTATGATGATGATGATGATGATGATGATGATTAATTAGTAATTGTATTAAAGAGGAAATAAAAAATGTTATTATTAAAATACTGTTATTTTATTATTATTTTTATTACACAATATCTGGATTTACGAAAACAGTGTTACAGAAATGGCGCCCTGCTTAAGATGGCTCTATATAGTTTTTTGGCGCGCGAGGCATGGGTGCGAATGGCGCGAGCGCGCGAGTATTTAAAAGAAAAGTAAAAAACAAAAATAAACATGGCGGCGAGACTTTTATCGCGAGTCGCGTTCCACTTACCGCTATCCTTTTTGACCAGAACAAGTGTTCATCAAAAAACGCCTAGAAATGTGTTTAAAAATACACTTCTTTCGTGCTCTCCTGACGTGGTTAAACTGAGAAGCCAATTCGCAGCAGTTATCGCGCCGACATCAGAGAGAGAAGACAGTCGTGATCGTACGCGAAGGAAGTCACAGAGTGGTCACGGTGTACTTTTTATGGTCGGAGGCTTCGCTTTGAGTTCCCTGGGCGATGAAACACCGAAATGACATCGGAAGCTGACATCGGAAACAAAACCACCATTGCGTGACGAGAAGGGTCGGTTCTCAAGAAAGAAACCCGCTCAAAGTGGAAACACGGACGACAGGACTCGTGGGATAAAGAAGTGGAGGGCAAAGAGGAAATTGGAGTTTCAAGGAATGCTCGAAGATTGGTCCCCACCGAAGAAAAGAGAAACCCGTTTAAATCAGGTGTGGTTTAAATCTTGTTTTCGCTATACGTGGCACCAAGCAATTCCCTAAAAGTTTTAAGACAAGTGCTTCATCAAGACTTTCTTTGCTCTGAAATAGTTCTCAATTTGAACTTTTGTATTATACCACAGGTAGCTCATAGCAAATTGTCAACATAATTATACCTGAACATTCTGACATTTCATTTTAAAATTCCAACATTTTTTGTTACAGTTACAACCTAATAATTACCATTAAAATGTATAAGTTTTAAATTTTTATCAGGAACAAACAAAGAAGGAAAATTGCATTCCACATGGAAGTAGAATTATGGACTTGGATGTTTTGAGAAGTTCATTGAAATGTTGTCAACACTGTAAAGCAGGTGAGAAGAAACATTTTTCTGCCTAAAGAAAATCAACACTAAAGAAAAGTCAAAATGAATTCTCAGTTTTATGGCAAGTACACACAGCTTTAAGGCTATAAAATTAACAGGTTTCCAAAAAAGAATTATGAGGTTGATAATACATGTATATCTTAAATACATTACAAAACGTCTCATATGCAATCAGCCATAAAAAGCCTGGGGTTGGTCCTTAAATTTTTGGGCAAGTTCCCTATAACAAGCGTCACGCAATTGTTTGTCTATTGCGAGCAACAAAAATGTTTTTGATAAATTTGGAACAAACAAGCAGTTGTAAATTTGCCACAGACCACAAATTGCATTCACTGCATTTTGAAATGTTGTTAGTTTTTGCAAAAATTTACTTGTGCTCGTTTATTCCAAATTAAAGGAGAAAACACACTGCCAGAATAAAGTATCAGATCTTCCTGAGTATCAATATATTCACTTTATTTTCAGCCAATTTGCCATTGTGGAACATAACAGCAGAAAAAAAATGTGGGTTAGCCTCAGTGTTCTCAGTTACCTGTGCAGTGTGTGGTACAGAGAATGTTGTCAAGACCTCCAATGAACACAGGAGCGGTCAAAGAGGTCCACTCAGTCAGGATGTTAATTCAAGAGCTGTTCTTGGGTGTCTACATACAGGAATCGGTGAAACCCACCTAAATAATTTACTGTGTACATTAAATATTCCCTCTATGAATCCAGTAACTTTCAAGAGTAGAGAAAATGAGATTGGGCATGCAGTAGAGCAAGTAACAAAGAAAAGTTGCAAAACTGCAATGTCAGAAGAAAGAAATGCTGCCATCAAAAGTTACAGAAAGTTATCAACTACTTAGTCAAATGTTTTACTTATAGCGTGTCTCAAAATAAGGGAAATCCATCAGCACTTCAAAAATCCTTAAAAAGCATTCTACCACATTCGTTTGGAGACCAAAAAAATTGCAATGAATCATGGTGTGGTACCAAGAAAGACCCTATTAACTATAAACACTCTGACTTACCCTATGGCAAAGATATAGATCTCTATGGTGATGATGAAAGGAAAGCTTTGGAGAGAATTTTTGATGAATATTGTACTGACATAGTAGTTGCAAAGTTATCACCTGGGTCAAATTCGCAGAGAAATGAGGCCCTAAACAGTGTTATAGGCTCAAAAAATCCCAAAATCAGATACTACGGTGGAAGTGAAAGTAATGACTTCCAAGTGGCCTGTGGCATCTCGCAAGTAAACCTTGGATATCAGTACATTAGCCAAACACTTGAGAGCCTCAACATTGAACCTGGTATATACTGTATCAGCTACATTGAAAGGATGGATCACAAGGCTACCCAAGACAAACTAAGAAAAAACAGCATTAATTTCAAACGCCGAAGAGCTCAACTACATAAGCAGAAGTCAAGCTAAGGAAGGAAACACATACCAAAGTGGAATAGGACTTAACCTGGATCCAAACAATTCTACCAAACTGATCCAAGAATTCGACATCATCAATTTGAAAATTTCAAGTGAGGAGCTGAAAAACTTTGAAACATGCATTCCTGAATTAACGATCAGACCAGTGGCGGAGAAATTTCCCTATGACAGAAACACTGTTTACAATTTCATCATTTACGATATTGAAACAAACACGTCTGGAAAAACCGCAGAAATATGCCAGCTTTCAGCAATTGATCGATCAGGTTTGCACTGTTTCAACGACTATATATTACCTTTGAGGGATGTAGATATTCATGCTACAAGGGTAAATGGTTTAAGTGTCCGAACAGTCGGAGGCGTCAGGACCCTGTTCAAAAACAATCAACCAGTCGAAACTGTGTCACTTGGAAAGTCACTCGAAAATTTCCTAACCTACTTGCAGCTACTTGGAGAAAACTGTCAGGCGTGTGAAAGGCGATAATAATATTTATACTGTTTTAATCGGGCACAACTCTCAGGTTTTCGATAATCCAACTCTTCTTCGTCAAGGTGGACATCAACTTTGTGAAAAGCTTTCCTGTCTTAACGTTTTCTTTACTGACACTCTCCCTGTGATGAAGAACTTGGTCAAACGTAAACATCCCTCTCTGGTCTTACCGGATGGTTCCACATTTAAATTAAATCAACAATCCATTTATCAGACACTTTTCCATGAGCCTTTCCCCGCACACGATGCAATGGAGGATGTTAGAGCTTTAAGAAGAATGGTCTTCGACTCCCGTTTGAACATTTCAGAGGACATGTTGACAGAGAACATGTCAACAACACAGTACGCAGAAAACGACATGAAATACCTTGATCGTCGCTACGAACTCCTGCAGACGTTCCGAAGAACGTTTTATCATCCAACAAACGCGGAATTCCCCATCAAGCAACAGATTGCTGAAAAAATAGCCGGAAGTGGCATTTCATATCGAGATCTTAAGAATGTTTTCGAGAAGTTCGGAGCAAAAGGGTTTGTTGGCGTATTGTCTCTGCCTCCATCTTCAGCAACTAACAAGGCGCCACGAGTGACAAAAACAACCCGTATTCTAGCCAAGATCGTTGAGCACTTCAAAGCAGTGGAGGAAACCACAAGTTAAAACGCATTTCCATAAGTATTACAACACTTATTAGGTATACTTTTCGCCGTCGTGGGAAAAATAAGCTTCTACATCTCGACTAATTTTCAACTAGCACGTGCGAAGGAAGCGAAACGTGAGCATGCGCAGTACCGTAACTTGAAGAATTTCTATTTTGATGACGTCACGAAAATACATGGGTCTTTGGGTGATCTAAAACGCATATTAAGCACGTTCCAGACGGTGAATTTTTTTGAAAATTGGCACATGGATAGGATTTTTCTTTTTCTCGCTGTTAAGCAAAAATCATCAAATTTTATACATACATTAATGTAATATGCGTAAAAAACGAAAATTGCGAATTCCTCTGAAAATTATGTACAGATTTTCTTGTAGCTTTGTCAGTTGAAACTCCTTGTGTGTTAACTGTGTTTCCCCCAAAACAAAGAAAATTCACCGTGTAGAAACCTAGAAACACCGTCTAGAAGTCAGGCAGGTTAAAAAAAACAAGCCAAGCATTTCTATCAGTAGTTGCCATAGCAACAACATTTAGGTTCTGAAAGTGTCTTCCATACGTAGCCTAAGGCTGTAGGTTTTTTATTATTGACCTTCTACCGAGTGCTATGTTGTAAACATTTGCCAAGGGAGAAATTACTTATGCATATTTAATATCCAAAGCTTTGTGAAATACTATATAGAGCCACCTTAAGCGTTTTTTCTCGCCATTGACTTTCTCCAAAATAGACGATATAAAAATCTCTCTCTTTTCTTCCTTTTTTTGCTCTCCTCTGTCTATATTTTTTTCATCGTTTGCAGTGACTTTAAGGCCTTTTGGAGTTGGTTAATCAAAGTGCACATGGCTGTTTTAGTGCAAAGTCTTGACACGGTTTTCATAAATCCGGTCATATATGTATTTAATGTGTTACATAGTCATCAAACGGGTTGCGTTAAAAAGAGTTTTATTGCGCAAAGTATGCGCTTGATTTCAAACATTATTGAACGTTGTCAGGACATATTCCTCGCATTGCAGTTTTTTTTTATTAATTACAAATAAAGCTTTTGACAGCTTTGAATCTTCGTTTCATCCAGGATATTAGAAACTTTTGGTTTGAGAATGTGTTAGCAAAATGGTTTAAAAATTTTAAAAAGACCATACAGAGTTGTGGTACTGTGACGAACGAATGCGTGACATTATTTGTTGTTGCGAAATCACCACGCTGTTGTAATAGGATCTCCGGGAGAGGTCTGAGTCGGAGAATTGAGAAGATAATTAAAAAGACGCGTGTGTATTTACGTGAAGGATCTGTCCCTTATTTTGGCCCGTTACAGTACTAACAGTGACCTTGAAACACTTTTTTTTTTCTTGGGACGATAAGTTAGATAGGAAAGCCCTCTTTCCGGATTCACTTTGTTATTGGCGTCTAGCCTCGGGCATACGCCATTGGAAGTAATGTATCCACTCCATAAAAGGACTTTCACTAATCTCCAAATAATTTAAATTATCCCAATACTCTGATGACACCTACTTTGTTAGAGATACTATATTGGCCACCAATCTGGTTTAATAATTAGATCTATTTTGACTGTGCTCAGGATTTGAGCTGAACAGGTCCAAATCGATGGAATTATGCTTGGTTCACACCAAGAACAGAACTTATACGCCAATTTTGCATACGCTGCCCTAAGGGTTATAGGATAGCACTCGGCGTTTGGTTCACAACAAAACGGAATATTTCTTATAGCAAGAGCTAATAATTTAAGATAGCTTTACTTAGAACAATGCTTTAACGTTTTGTCATGTAGAAACTTAAGGATGCATGGGAAAATAGATACAGTAAATCATCAGCACCCTATAAAATAAATCTTTTTTCCGTGGTTATCCCCATTCCTTAAGGTTTTTATATAAAGTGTATAGGCAAATTTGAAGCAACTGAGGAGATTTTCGACTGGAGCCACAAGAACCCTAAGATTAAAAAAAGGCAACAATTATCGACGAAAGATAAAAAGGCGGATTAGGTATGGCCCGACTTTCGTGTATTTAACAATACGCTTAAAGCCACTTAGATCAAGAGGCTATCCTGAAGGTAAGGGACGCTGGAGAGGATCACATTTTCGAGTAATAGTCTTGCAATCAGACAATAATGCTTCTGGGGATAAAATGACATTCTCCTAAATAACACATAACGTCGCATGGATTCTTAATTTTAACTTACATATAAATCATCACGGTAACACCAGTCAAATCTGGGACAGTTATCAGCCTGTTATGATCGAATCGCCTGGGATAAAAATAAAATATAGAAGGCAATGCTACTGCAGATGAGAAATTGTGAAATTATGAATAACCCAGTTATGTGTTCATTTCTAGCGTTTCCGTTTTGTCGTGTGTTCCAAAGAAGTATAACTACCGTATTTTAAACTTCCATTTTTAAACTTTTATTGTTATAAAGCTGGCGTTTTCCCCGCTACAGAGCGACCATTCATTGGCTAGTCCATGGTCACATGACATCTAACAATGAATGTTTATCGCCAAATGCCTTGAACGCAAAATCGGGAAAACTATGACGTCAAACGGGAAACAGTTCACTGTTACCCGTGAAATGTTGACCGCTGTTGCACGTGATCAGAGCGTGCAGTTTAAGGTAGCCTGATGTTGTCGCTGGAATCTCTGCCTGTTTTTCAAAATTTGCTTTTGTTTTGTTTTGCCATATAGCAAATCACTTAATGACTGGTCCCTTGGGGAAGAGTGAATTTTGTTTCCCCCGAATCTCAACGTTCCTCGGGAAATAAAAATTACTGTTCCCCTCGGGATTAGTCATTAAGTGTTAAATGCTAAGCCGCGTCAAGGGGTCAAGTTGTGTACTTTGAAAAATCTGTCTAGATAATTGGTCAGGTTTTGGTCAAAATGACTGGTCCGAATATACTACTAATGAAACAACTCCGTGTTTGAAATGGAAAAATAAAAATTTTAAAAAAAGTTAAAAAATAGAAAAACTGAAGAAAAACACTGTACGTTAAGCTGTTAAAGTTTCCGCGAGCGTCAGCCATTCGCAGGAGTTATTGCAACTAAGAGACGACACTTACAATTGACTGAGATTACGTAAACGGCGAAATGTTCCATCAGCTATTGTTGTGAGACCATTATTTCGAAGAAACCTGTAAGAAATTGGGAAAGAATCTTAAGTCAAGACAAATGGGTTTTTATCATTTTCTCTTTTTGCTTTGTTTTGTTTTTTTGTTTTTTTTGTTTGTTTTATTTTGTTTTGTTTTGTTTTGTTTTGTTTTGTTTTGTTTTGTTTTTTTTAATACTAATCTAGTTAGCAACGCGCACTCTGCAAAGTGAAATGGTAAACCTTGTTTATACTTCAACGCAATTACACTAAGCGCCTGTATTCAAGCCATGCGCATGCTAGCGGCTATTTCGAAGAATACCAACCACAAAGGTTTGGCCGGATTCAGGAAGAGGGATAGGCAAAGATGTGAAATATGTTTACTCAAGGCCTGAATAATGGCCTCGAGAGGGTGGGAGACGGTCTTAGTGCATGATTCTAAAAGCCTACTATAGTTGAACGAGACACGACAGAGAATAAACTAACAAGTCTTGCAAACCTCATTACCCGGAGTGATGCTCACTAGTTTAGTATATTTAATATTAAAAATCGAGAAAGGTCTGCGGAGCCGGCAGAATGAGGGCACAGAACAACAACCCTAACCCTGCAAAAAATCAGAACTTAGTGAATAAAAATTAGTTAACTTCATTTCAGTAAGCCCATCAAGTAACCAAACCCACCACCAAGAACTTCACTGTTAACTGCAAATATGTTTCTAATCATCTGTCATTACGAAATACCTTTGATAGTAGGGACAGTTTTATACATTGATTGAATGTCAGAATACAAGCAATTACCGTGAAGAAATAGAATGATTACATGGAACTTCATAAAATTTCACAGGGGTTAAAGAGGCAAGCATAAAAAGCGGCTTTGAATACCACTTATACTCTTGACTGCGATCCCAGCCGACAAGCTCTTCAGCCTGGCAGTTTGAGAAATGATCTGAACATTTTACCCTCACCCATTTATAGTCCCGGTGGAGAGAGCACCGAGTACCAAAAGTCGGTAAGAGTGAAAGGTCTTGCCCAGGAAGGCAACTCCATGACAACATCAACCGCCTGAGGCCAAACCGCTCAATACATAGTGTAATATGCCAAGCATCACCCTCCCCAAACCCGCTCCGCAAATTAACTAAATTAACAAAAGAACATCGTTAAATGAAAACTTACAAATACTGGAGATCCTGAGATAGACCTTCAAATGTACCTGGATCTATACGCGACAGCATGTTAAAGTCAAGGTTACTGCAAGGTATGAGCCAAGACAGCAATTATCATCACAGATTTTACCTGTATCAAGCACTAAACAGCTTATTACAGACGAACCTCTATTAAGCGGCCACCTATTAAGAGGCCACCCCATATTATCCATTTCAGCCATAAATTGCTGGGGCTTTTTTCAATTTAAGGTGGCTTACTGCAGTTTTGATGGATTATAAGAGCCCAAACTCTAACTCATTTCAAAAATATTCCAAAATGCTTTTCCTTTCTCTATCTACTGTTTTCTGAAGTCTTCTATCCTTCTATTTGAAACTGGAACAATTAAATATCAACAAATGGCCAAAATGAACGACCGAGTACTTAAGGAGACACTAGGCAATATCGGGTTAAATTTTCAAAATCCACCAATATGCCCGGCCTCAAAAATCTCAACAATAAGAAATTGGCTCTGATTTAACATTCATGCAAAATAAAATAAAAATCTGTAAGACAGATTTTCCGCAAACTAAGAAAATGTGAGATCAAAAATAGTTCAAAATCTGTCTTACAGATTTTTTTTGAATTTTCGCTCTAAACGCTATTCACCCCTACAACTAAAATGAGAAAATTTCATCATGGGTTGTACGGTAAGTTTTCGAGCAATCCTTGATCAAAGACTAGCTTTTACAACCTTGGACGAGAATTGAATTTCGCATGCCCTTTATTTAAGCGTACGCTCATGTGACGCCATGTATCGCGTACGAGAAAGCAAGAATAAATTAGAGCGCTTTTACCGGTTATATATAGAGCTTTCCATTACATTTTTTTTGGCCTTAGACTGAAACACATGTTTGAACGGAGTTTGAAACTATTACTACGTATATCGAAGGATTTAACGCCTTTCAAGTGCTGCAGTGGTTTTCGTTTCTTCTTAGGGTTACTTGCGTCATATTTGCACGCGCGATTAATACTGACGTCTGGCAGGCAAGGGTAGCGCGCGCTACTGAGTCTCAGAAAAACTGCAGTAAGCCACCTTAATTTAAAGACCTCTATACCCACATAAGATATACCATTTAAAAGCTATTGATCTGGGTATCAGTCCAAGAACCGCATCAACACCTACTAAGAAAGTGAAAGCTTTGACAAACGTTGGTTTGTTCTGGCCATTGTTCTCTAGTTCAATGGTAAACAAAATGCAGGGATCCATGCTATTAAGTGTGTCATGGAAAGCTGTGATACACAGCATTTCGTGAGAACTAGATAACTCAGAGCACAAACGGAAACATAAGCTTTATATATATTTTTGGCTTTCACTGGCTGAGATATCAAGAACACGAATATCTTTTAATTCAACATATCCATAGAAATTTGTAAGAATAACAGGACCAGAATTTGGTCGCGATAAAAATGCTTGATTTTTTTTTTTTTTAATTTACACCGCCAAAATGGTACGCCGATTCCGTTTACGCTTGAGTTTAGAAGAACGTTTTAAGCGCTTTTAGTGCTTTCTACGGTCTGTTGAGAACAACAGCCCGGCTTGAATGATCAGTTTGGATGTTAAAAAAGCAGGAAAAAGATTTCTCAGTTTCGATTAACATTAAGCTTATCAATAGTTTTAAGTTTAAACTTAAATTCAATGCGTGCATGCATGCATGCACAACACGATAAATGAATTTGCCGGCCAAGGAAGAGTTTTCATTAAGCAAACTAGGGGGAAATACGGACTTCACAGCCTTCAACATAGGTAAGAAAGTAAGTAAGCAAGTAAGTATGTAAGTAAGTAAGTAAAAGCTTTATTAATGTGTCAATGTATTTAGTTTTCACAAGTAATTGGGGACAAAACAAAAAAATTAAAATTATTTACAAATAAGAAATAATGATAAAAATATATATACAATTAAAATATGTAGCAGGTATAAATTGTACAATAAAATAATGGGTATATAAGAGGTAGTCTCTAAGAATTGCGAAGGTTACAGCAGCTATCGTTGTTGTTTAAGAGTGGCGTTAGGTCTTTTTTCCTAATGTTCTTTTCAAGGATTCAATATTCGAGGAGCCTTTAAATAAATGCGGAATAAATATCAGAAGGACCGTTTCTAGAACTAAGCTCTATTCCATTCGCAAAGCTTAAAAAATTGTCCTTGAATCACTTCGCCAAGCCCATGAAGTTTGTACTACTACCAAACTTTCCGCTTAGTCTTTTACTTTCGTGATCGATGGCTGATTTCGGCCACGAATTAATGCATTTTCCCGTCAAAGTCATTTTGAATTAATTAATACACTTTCTGTCTTTCAGCTAAAACCTTTTCCTTTTCTTTCCTAGAATATCTATAGCGCTAAATATTTTCGTCGCTTTGCTTTTGTGCCCGGCGCCGAGTGTGCGCTTTCATTCTTTTAGCCTCTTGATCACGAAAGTACAATTTTTTTTTTTCGCTTTGGCAGACATTTCCACAGTTATTTTTTTAAAAGAAATAGACCACAAGTTCTATGGGTTTTTAGTATAAATCTACTAGCGTTCTATCACGAATGTGTCCTCTGATTGGCTACGCTACTCACGGTCTATACTGTGATAGATAGTAAGAAGCGTAGCAGCGTGCACTGGGGCCACTTCTTTGTGTTTTCAAAGTGTCTGTGAAGGGGATTTAGATGAAAGTTTTGAACGACTGGTAGATTTATACTAAAACAATTAGATTATTCGCGCTCGATTTCTATGCGTGATAGTTGACGAGTGTTGTGCCCTCGTCAACTATCGCGCGATAGAAATCTCGAACTCATAATAAAATTGTTTAATGAGGGTAATAGCGGAGTTCCGGCGGCACCGAGGGCCGCCAAGTGAAGCACCATGGGAACAGAAGCATATGCATGCCATGAAATAGAAAACCATGCAAATCTTTTGTCAAGGTCAACATTGCTAGTGGCTTGGATCGTGGGCGCGTGCGCCGTACGACGACGAAGTCGCGCAATATGGCGGCCATACTCCAGCTAGTAGGCCGAGCAAGTCATGCAGCCTTGATTTAAAGCGTATGTCGGGTAGATATGAAACGCGGGGCCGGGGTCCCTTGGTACAAGATAGGGGGTCCCGGGCTACGGGGTCCCGGGGTATGGAGAACACTGCGTGTGGAAAACACGGGGTGCAGAAAACACGGGACGTGGGGTCCAGTGGTAACATGAACAAATGTTTGTATCAATATACAACAGTTGTATGTTTGCCTGATTAAATGGCGCCCTGTGTTTTCCTCTTAGACCCTGTGTTTTCCACTTAGAACCCGTGTTTTCCACATCCCTTGTTTTCCACACCCCAGGATCCCGTACCCCGGGAATCCGGCCGCGCGTTTTCTATCTACCCACGTAGGTCTTTGATATTAAACACCCCTGTTATGCTCAATTGACACCTGTCAAAACAAGGTATCCGCTGAGCAATATCACGTGACCATATCGCGGGCTCATGTTTAGAGCCTGCGGAATAGGTGTTGTTTTTTGATTGGCTCGTGGGCTGGAGCCAGGTTAACTTGTAGTTAGCTAACCCAGGATTAAAAGCAGTAGAAATTTTCTTGTATAAAAATGTTTCTATTGCTTATGTTTTGTGTAGTTTGAGATTATTCAAACACAAAACAGAAGGCCAAACAATATAAACAGAAAACCTCACCGCAAAGTTGCAAACCTCAAATCAAAAATCTCGCTTATCCAGGATTAGCTTAATCGGGCTTTCAACAACCCAGCTCAGAAGCTCCGCTTTGAGGCTTGGCTAAATTTATATTTCAACACTCGAAATGTCTGTTAAATCACGAGCCGTTAGGCTTGTAATTTACAAGCTTTTTTCGTATTCTCCCAATATCCCAGTTGGGTTATTACCGGCCTAATATATAGATTTAGCCGGCTTAAAAGCGGAGCTCCTGGGCAAGGATGTTCGAAGCCTGATTAAGCTAACTCAGGACAAGTGAGAATTTTGATTTGAGATTTTTTTTAACTTGGCGGTGAAGTGTTCTGCTTAAATTTTTTTGGGCTTACGTCTGAGTTTGAATAATCCCAAAGTACACAAAACATAAGCAGTGAAAACATTTTCATTATATAAACACCAGTGAAATACCGAGTGGTATCAAATTGATAAACGTAGGGACGCAAAAAGTGCAAGAGTTATTTTTATGTGAATGAACAGCCCCTGGAGGAAACAGCACTCACTGGACTCTTAACAGTTATGATGAGGTTAATCCAACAAGTTTGTTTGGTTACGAAGAATAACGCAAAAAAGGTTTGAATTTGTTTCACCGTAGGTGTGGCTTGCAAAACGTTCTTTATTTCGTATTAGGCTGATTTAGCAAGAGAACGGGAACGTCACTTGACGACGGCGCGCGCAGTACAAATACCCAAATATGGTCAAATTAGAACAGAATCCAGGTTATTCCGCGCGCCCTGCAGTCGTCATCTGACCATACTTGGGTATTTGTACTGCGCGCGCCGTCGTCAAGTGACGTTCCCGTTCTCTTGCTAAATCAGCCTATTGAGTGATCGTCGATCGTCCGAGTGAGAGTAGTTCTGAAAAGAACTGTTGTTGGTGACTGACGTCTCGACAACCTGAGCAGAACTCATCTCAGAGTCAAGTGAATAGTGTTTCCCAGTCGATGTTGTTATAAGTCTGGCCCATTGAACGTGATTGGTCAGTTTAGCCATTATGGTACTGGCTGTAAGACTCGTGTAAAGTTTGTCATCAGTCATTGGTCGGTTTCGATCCGTCTATTGTTAGTCAAATCGGTCTGTTTGACGCGACTATCTGATAATTAGATTAGTTTTTGTTTATCCGTGAAATGATAATAGCGTTTATCGTTCTTCTTCCAAATTTCACCAGATAGTCAATTTTATGCCATTTATCTCCAGCGATGAAGAAAAAGCACAACGCCGCTATGTTTTCGAGAAAACAAGGGTATCGCGTTATATACCTTTCCGAGGAAAATAAAACTATCAAGCTACAGACCTTAGCGTGAAAAGTAAAATTGACACGTTTCCTGGTCAATGTATTTTTTAATTTAACTAAATTCATAACAAGACCCAATTTAGTATGGTCTTATTCTAGCCCTGTTGCCAGCAATGATCGTAGTTTTCTTTTCGGTTTTGATATTCCATAAAACCACTTCAAATTAATAGCGACATCAAAACACATATAAACGAGGAGATTTTATAGAAGGTAAACAGCGTTACCTAACTTGAGACTTGAAACAACCAGACACATGAAAAAACTGTATAAATTTTATAAGACGCCGTGAAATCTGCAGAGTTTGGGACGTTTCCTTGTCATTATTACCCTTCCCAACGCCTGAGAGTTTTTTTGGTGAATAAGAGTCAGTTACAGAAAACGTTTCTTCGAACCACCCCAGAAATCTGTTTCAAAACGAAAAACCCACTGTGTCGCCTCAAAGTCTAATCTAATTAATTTGCGGTTTAACTTGCCGCCATGGAGTCTTTAGGAATATTTGAAGAGGTTCCATACAGAGAGAGAGGAACAGCGCGGGATGGCGTACATGGAATGAGGCAAGAGCTGCTGCAGCCAACAGAGAAAATTGGAGGCATTCTATGGAGGCCTTATGTGCCACGAGGCACAAAGAAGCTAGGTAACAGGTAACATTCCGCAAACCCCTTAAGAAAATCTCTGCTAAAAATTAATTCCCGTTTTTAAGAATTGCCATTAATGCAAGTTATTAAAATGCCACTGATGACTTTAGGGAAAGAGACGTCCAAACATTTAGTTCAATTTTAAGTCTCTGGACGTGCCGCTTGATTGGCTTCTTGTTTGTTTATTCTGACCGTATGAACAAGAGTCACTGATTCGTCAGTTTTAATTGTAACCACTCGTGCGTGAAAAACAAAAGTGTCAAGTTAACATTTGAAACTAAGGGCTGGTTCACACTTTGACATAAGCATAAGCATAAGCATAAGAAAATTATGTGTGAACCGGTGTTACATAAGCATAAGCATAAGGATGGCTATTGCGCAGGCGCAGTTCACCTCTCAGGAATCAAAGATGGCGGATAACGAAGTAGAAATTGGATTGTTGCTACTGTTAAGCCGTAGAAATCGAAGATTACTTATGCAAAGACAAACACAAAGAAAACCGAGAAAGGTCTGGATAAGAGACATTTTTACGAGAAGAAAGACACAAGGCGAATGTTATAACCTTGTACAAGAATTAAAGTCTGCCGATTTTTTGTCTTACAAACAAGGATAACTGCGGACAGATTCCGCCGACTTTTAGTTCACCTGCGTCGCCATGTTTTCAGCTGACAGATTCTGACAGAGCGGGTCTGGATTTTACTTTTGTGTATTCCGCTGACAAGAAAACTCTTTATGCTTACGCTTATGCTTATGTATGCCCGGCTCACACTCAAGTATTCACGACATAAGCATAAGCATAAGCATAAGAAAATGGAAAAAGTTCTATTCCTTATGCTTATGCTTATGCTTATGCTTATGCTTATGCTTATGCTTATGCTTATGCTTATGCTTATGCTTATGCTTATACTTATGTTTATGCTTATGCTTATGTAACCTCGGTTCGCACATATTTTTCTTATGCTCATGTTTATGCTTATGCTTATGCTTATGTCAAAGTGTGAACCAGCCCTAACAAATAAAAATACCTTGCTACATTAACCTGCAACAAAAAACAAATTTCAAAACTCAGCAGTGTTCTCATTCATTGCTAGCCGTCCGTATAATTTCTTTGGTTTTGACAGAGAAAACCACTTCAAATGAGTGTCTCAGTATTGATTCCAAGGAACGTTACAACGAGAAGACAGGATTACTCCGTGAACGGCGCTACTTAATTGAAACGCACGTTTACAAACTGAAAAACTTTGCGCAAACGTGAACGGTTTGGAATGAATTTTTCTTTCGTGAACTGCACGTAATGCAAATGATATCGATGGGAGTCTGTGGAATACCATCACGGACGGAGGCCTCCTCACCATTCCAATAGTGTATTTTGCACTAAAACATGCTTCCTGTCCTAGAATTCACCAAGTTACCAAGCGGCTAAGACTCATTTCATTCGAAATTTCACGTAATGCAAAAAGCAAAGCCCCCGGGGCAAAGCCTTGATGACATGTTAGTGTATGCCAAAGACTGTGATTCTTCGGCTGAGTAACGAATTCTGAACTCTCTTGAAACCCATCCACAAAGTCCTGGATTCAACCATAGTAAACGAAGCATCGGAAATGTCAGAATAAGACCAATACAAGAACAGTTGTTTCTGTTTGATTGCTAGCGGCAATTTGATCGGTTGCTTATAGTAGCTCCAATCTGATTGATGTGACCAAGGTATTTTTACAAAAAAAAACCTCAAAAACGATATGATGTCATCACATGTGAAGATAACATTTTGGTAACAAAATCAATTAAATTTGTTGGTGTATGATCTAAACATCTTCGGATCTTCTTCGGTCGTCTTCGGCAATCTTCAGTAACCTTCGGAGAATGTTCGGAAATGTTCGGAAATGTTCGGAAACGTTCGTCTGGCTTTCGGAACAATTTTGGAAAATCTTCGGAAATCTTTGGAAAATGGTCCGTCATCTTCGGAAAATCGTCAAAAACGTCGTCCTTAGTACTATATAAGGAGGGCGTGTTCAACCTAATAGGCTGATTTAGCAAGAGAACGGGAACGTCACTTGACGACGGCGCGCGGAGTACAAATACCCAAATATGGTCAGATGACGACTACAGGGCGCGCGGAATAACCTGGATTCTGTTCTAATTTGACCATATTTGGGTGTTTGTTCTGCGGGCGCCGTCGTCAAGTGACGTTCCCGTTCTCTTGCTAAATCAGCTTATTATCTCACTCGTTCGCTGCACTCACTCGTAAGATATAGAGTTGAGCACTCGATGAGAAATTCCATATCTACGCGAGCCCATGAATTATTTTCTATTTAGACAATAAAAAATTAGACTTCGGTTGACTTTTAATCCTGGGTTAGCGTTAACCTAGTTAACCTAGTTTGAGCTCGCGATTCAATCGAAAAGACGATATTTGGTCAGCGGTTAACTTAAAAAAACCGTGAGCCCGCAATATAGTCACGTAATACTGGTCAGTGGATACCTTGTTTTGACAACTGTCAATTGACTATAAAATGGATTTCCAATACACCGAATGCAAATATGGCGGGCCGCTCGGTTGTCGCCCGGGACGAGTCGCATGCAAGCGAGGCTAGTTAGGCTTTGATGTTTTGTTTTGACAGAAAAGTCTTGCTTCGCTGTCGATCTGGTCTGTTTTTGTTTCGCCCTCCCTATAAGTTGTGTTCCTGAATGCCACCAGAAGGAATTGAAATCTTCCACAGCAGAGAAAGTGTTTTTTTTTTTTTCGTTTCCGCGGTCGCCTCTCAGGGAAAGCAGACGAAGGAAAGTAGTTCACGATTGCCGGGGAACTGTTAAAGTTTTTTCGTTCAGGCTTGCCATGGAAGATCTTAGAAAATGTGTAAGCGACCGCATTTAGCTCCGAGTCGTTCTCATTTGGCTCAAAGCATTCACTGAATACAAGGATGGGGGCAGTCGAAGTTGATTCGCTGGGATATTACACCGTAGTGTTTGTTTCGTCCGATTCCGTGCGAGTGGACGGGAAGTCAACTTCTTCCTTTGAGACAGAGGATGTTTTTCAAGAGGAGCTTTTCTTTACTTTGGGGATGGTACTGGTCGTGTAAATCGTGTTGGAACACCACCAGACACCACATAAGCTCGTCACTTATACGATTTTTCTAAGATCTTCTAATGTGAAATGTCGCGAATATACTTTAGTTCCTGCGGCGATCGTGAACTCCTTTCCTTCGTCTCAACGAATTGCATTGATCCACTATTTTCCCTAAGCTTAAGAGGCGAACGGTGGAAAATTTATATCCCTTCTCGTGGCGTTCAGAAACACAGTAGCTCGTAGCCACAGCTAAATAAAACAGACCAGATCGACGACGAAGCAAGACTTTTCTGGGGAAGCATTGTCAAAACAAAATATCAAAGCCTAACTAGTCTCGCTTTCATGCGACTCGTCCCAAGACCGAGTGGTCCGCCATATTTGCATTCGGTGTATATCAAAGATGTACGCTGTTAACTAAGGCCGCATATTCTATTAGCTAGAGTTTGGCTCCCTTCTTGTGCGACGTCGTCGTCGTCGCCGTCGTCAAGTGTACACGCCTACGAGCAATACCGCTAGCCATTTTACCTTGACAGAAGTGATTCACGGGTTTCTATGAGTATGGGCGCCGCTTGACAGCCCTTCGGGCCGGCGGAGCTCCGCTATAAACATATAGACAGTGTGGTCTATTGCTTAAATATTTTAGAATTTTCGCGCCTCTTGTATCATTTTACACGTTGAAGGCCGCAGTTAAGGTAGTCGAAAAATATTCTTAGGCAGAGAGGGTTTTAAATATCACAAATATCACTTAAGTTAGTAACAGTTAAATATAATTACTTTTTTACAGAGTGTTTTCTTGATTACCGTAATGATTCGATTTAGCGCCCTCCTTCTAATAAGCCCCCTCTTTCGGATACGCGCTCCCCTTCAAATGTACTTTTTTTTTAGTAAGCGTCCCTATTCTGCTTCAGGGAAACTCAGCTTTGCCCATGCAGGCTTAGAACGGCTCAAGGTTTTTCAACAAGCCATGAGCATATCAAAAATTCATAAAAACGTTTACTGGCTATATAAAGTTAAAACTTTTGTCCTGGCTACGGTTCTTCTATTTCTAAAAGCCATGAGCAATTCACACGACGTGGATCCTTTCGACGGGATAACCGAATTGGACGTCGAAGACATCGCAACAGAAAGCTAAGTTTTCATTTACATATCGATGTATGTAGGTGACACCGTCAAAGCTATTGGCGTCGAAATAGATTAAAATTACCTCACGTTAAGGTGATTCCTCAGAACTAAACGTTGCCGAACAATTTATTTGAAACTTCCCTTGATAGTTCTCTACCAAGCACTGTTTCCAAAAATACAATAAAAATGATAGGTCACCATGCTCGTTAAAGAGATATGATGGGTCAATTTTACCCCATTTATGTCTAATTACGCCAGTTATTTCATCAGTTCACGTTAAACTTTGCAGTAGCTTGAGGCAGAGGTTATTAAAACAATACTTGAAAAAAAATCTTGATAGGCAGAAAGTCTCGGGCACTGTAATGTAATATGTAATTTATGGAAAAGTCACACAATTCTAAATAGCTCTAAATGACACTACTCAAAATGTCCCTCCAGTCGTTCTTTTCGAGGTCATAATTTGCATCCTCGAGTAACAATTTCGTGCACTCTTTTAGCGATATCCTTATTTCCCTCCGAACAATTTTTTCTAATTTTTTAACTTAGGATCATTTTGCCACCGAATTTATATAACAAAAAATATAGGTCACCATGCTCTTTTGAGAGACAACGAACATAAATTCCGCTATCGAGCTTAGCTTGAGGGAAATTTCTTACGTTGTGTACAAGCACGCACCCATATGCGCGCCCTATGACGCCAAAATCGTGCGCAGAAGGGATGCGCAATGCAAAACTGAGGAATCACCTTTATTGAACATTCACTTTATATTTGTTACTGTTACAGTTTCAGTTAAAATTTGCTTTGAACATTCGGTTCTTTCTCAAAAAAGAAATAAGCGCCCTCCCCCGAGGAACTAAAAGTAAATAATCGCCCCGGGCGCTGAATCGAATCATTACGGTATGGCTTTGCTAAAACCAAAATTATTACACCTGGTGATCGCAATAACGTGATTTTATTATTTTCTCAGGTTAAAAAAACATATTGATCTTTTAATGCAGGCAGAATTAGTTTGCTTTAATCGACCTCTCAAGCAGTTTAAGGCCTTGGTCAGGAATGTAAAGAAAATTTCGGTTGGCCAGCTATATCTCTTGTCATATTTTGTCAAGCTGAAATTTTCTCTCATTATAAAATTCCGCGTCCTGCTTTGCCTTAACACATGAATTAATCAGGTGACATGTCATGTGATCACTTTGTTAAAATTTAGTAAATTAATGAATTGGTGGCGAATTTGGATTGCACTGATCAAAAAATGAGCGTTTACGAATCAAATTTTAATTATACACCTTGGTAGGTTTAGGATGATCTTCCTTCATTTCATTTTTAGAGCATATGAATGACCAAAAAATCGAATTTTGACCCTACAAAATCTTTTATGCGAAAAGGGAGACGGTCATTCCAAAAGTGAGGGGATGGAAATAATTGACCTGCATCTAAAACCCGGTGTTGTTGGATTATATTATTAAAGTATAACCTTGGAGCCGACTGGCTCATAGCTGCCGGGGTTTATCCCGGCTTCTGTAGCATGAAGCGGCTAGGAGTACTCGATCCGGGGACGAGCGCACTAACCATGAGGCCAACGCGTCTCCACTGCCATCAATTCCTCAAATAATGGCTATTTTCCGCTTAACGCCACGTGACATGCCACATGAACTGTCAGAAGTGCAAATTCTACTTTAAAATGTTGAGAACGTAAAATCCTAGCTGTGTGCTGAATTTGGTTCCATTGTCATTTATGTTTTTAGAAATACAGCTAATAAATTATTTTCACAAGTAAAAGTCTTTGATCCAGGCCTTGAATTACTTGAGTGGACTGAGAAATAAACTTACATTTCCTGCAATTTGTTCATCGCTCGGAAGCTTCTACTCTCAATGTGCTGAAGACCACATCCTTCCATCTTTCTAACAAAATAATCCACGTGTTAAGAAAAAGATAGTTTGAATAAGGTTGGAGTCATATTTTCAAAATGTGTTTCCTCCACAAGACGCCACGTGCTGTAAACACTGAAATCATATAATGAATTTTATTTTTATAAATTTATGGCAAGGAACACCATCTCCCCAGAAAAAGAAAAACGAGACAAAGAAATCAGAGAGTTACAAAGAACTTACAAATGAACCATCTTGTGAAATCCAGCAAAAGTGTCTGACGTTAAATTAGGTCCAATTGGATTTCCTGATATATCTCTGCAGAGGAAATACAGCTGCAGTAAACTTAACTTAAATCGAAGATTCAGTAGTACAAAAATGGCAACTAATGCCAACCTTCGTTTTCGCTTCAAGACATTTTAAAATTTAAAAGCTTTTTCACCAAAAGCTTTCAACTTTGTGTCAGTGTTGAGACCGAACTTGTGGAATATGAGAATGTGGGGAGCAGGGAAGGTGCTGTGGTGAGAGTGCTCGCCTCCCACCAATGTGGCCCGGGTTCAATTCCGGCCCGGTGCCATATGTGGCAGTGAGTTGAGTTTGTTGTTGGTTCTAGCCTTAATCCAAGGTTTTCTCTCCAGGCTCTCCGGTTTTCCTCCCTCCATTAAACCAACATCTCCAAACTCCAATTTGCCCAGGATGGAGGAGCTGCATGAAAACCAGCTAAGGCTAATGTGACTTCACCTCTAGATATTGTGATTTATTTGTTATATTATTTATGAGTTATGATCGACGTCGACAAGCGTTAACCGACATGTTCTTCCCACTGAGTAGGTCGGGAATAATCAACGCACCTTCCAAAAGACATAATGTTGTTAGATAGTTTTATTTCTTTCCTTTTAGCGATGCAACATACTTACAAGAAGTTGAAGTCTTTTGATTCCTTAAGAATAATCTTTAAATCATTCAGCGATATCCTGTTGTGTCGCAATTCGCTATGAACAAAGAAAGCAACATTGTCAGTTACAATGTACGTTATGATTGGTCTATTGTCCTGAATTGGGTGATTTGACTCAGAGCACAAGGTCAAAAATAATGGACCGTATAAGTCAATTTCCCCATAAATACGTCAGCATGCTACTGACAGGATGCGCTTTTCACAATACCCGACAATGCATCGAACAACATGAATAGAACTTTCTACGTGCAGTAATTTTTTTTAATTTACGCGAATTACTCTCTCTATTCAAATTTTTAACGTTACATTATTTTTATAACTATATAGATTTTATCCGTCGAAGACAGTAGACCGGTTGTCAAAAGTTTATTTTTTCTTAATTCTTTTTACCAGAGAACGCTATTTCTATATTATCATGAATAGGACTAGTACATACTGTAAATTAGAAAATAGCCCAGATTGATTGAAAATCGAGTTTCTATTTAGATTATGATCTCGAGACTTCTATGACGCGTAGAAATTGAGAGCGAATGATCCAATTGTTTCAGTGTAAATCTGATCTACTAATCGTTCAACACTTTATCTAAATCTTCTTCACAGACAACTCGATAACAAAAGAAGCAGCCGTCATTTTGTGCACAAACGCACACTCACTATCACAAGAGAATAGATAACAAGTAGCTTAGCCAATTGGAGAACGGCATTCGTGATTTAACGCTGGTAGATTTATACTTAAACTCGATAAAACACAAAACTAGAGCAATCTGTTGACGTAGTGATGGTGCGAGCTAAGATAATTTACATTTTGCTGATCAAAGTAAAGTTATTTCCTTTTCGTTGTCGCGGAATTTTCTAAATAAAATAGAAAACATGTTATTCGTGTTTTCTCTAAAGTTTGTGAGAGCTTGTCAAAACTGTGAAAACACTCGCCTATCGGCTCGTGTTTCCATAGTATTTCTTGTTCTCCCAAACTTCCATTCGTATTTCTATAACTCGAGAGCAACTTGGTCCATGTTTTTTTTTTATTTCTTTAACAAAATTTATAAAATAACCGAACGGCTACGCGTGCTATAGTGGTCAGTATATAATATGTCGGTTACTACTTCGCATTTTGATTGGTTCTTACATATGATCTATTGGAGGACAGACACATAGATGACGTCACTAACAATGTTTTTCGTTTCTTTATAAAACAATTGGATTCCAAGTTGCCGTACACCTATTCAGTAATAGATCACAGAAGACGTCAAAATAACTGCTCCTGTGCCACTTTTTTTGTTCTCAACACATTTTGACGTCATTTTACGCGTTAACATGGAATCTATTTGTTAATAAGAAACAGAACTTACACTTTTGAAGCATTTCCAGGGAGATAAAATCCACCTTTGATGTTATTTTCGGCAAGATTTCTACAAGAAGGAAAATAAAAGTTTTACTTCCATGTCTTTAAGAATTCTGCGATTTTAATGACATGGAACAATTATGTTTCAGCTTAAGGAAAGTCAGAATATCTGAACCCATCAGAGCCGAACAAAAAAACCGAAAATACAGTTAGATAACAGCTCACGAAGGCACCGTATTCTCGGAGCAACGAGTAATGAAAGAGAGAGGCAAGTTAAAGTGCTCGAGTTAAGGACAAAAATGTCAAGATCCTCAGTAATGAAGGCAACAAATTCCGGAGATTTTTAGCACACTTTAATGAGGTGCTAAATAGCCAATAGGCATATGACCAAGCACGGGTCATGAAAATAGACCTGCCGGATGAGATGCAAGAAATTGATACATCTGAACCCAGCAGAGCCAAACTAAAGGAGACGTTACAACACCTGACTGTGAATGCAGAAGCGCAACTATCTCGACGTTCGAGAAAGAGGCCCCTGGGATAATTTTTGGACCAATTTGGGGATTATTTGCGGGCCCGTACACACATCCAACGCCCGCTGGTGGACCAATCAGAATGAAAAAATTATGATAATTACCTGAGTAATTCTACTTGAGTGTATCATTAACAAGTAATCACACGTAAGCACTAGTTGTGCAGAAAACCAATAAAGTTTATGATAACAAAAAAAAAAGTAATCGCATGATTATTCTCGTGCACTTTGGAATACACAAGCACGAGTAAACTCTTTCAAACTACAACCTGCACTCGCTGTTGAAATTTTGTTAGCCTTTGAAAAATTTAGCGGCGCTTGTTTCAGTTCCAAATTGCACGAGGATAACCATGCGTATACAAATGCACAATGTGAAATTGCACTAAAACGAGGGTTGTCAAATATACCAAAAGTGAGATGAGTCGTCTAACTTTGAAGTCGACTCGACTTATTGAAAGTTATGTCGTAAAGATCAGAATCTAGTCTTCGAATCTACTTCCCTCGAGGTTACAAGTAACCAGGAAGTGATATGTTCCCGGCGTAACACACTGGGAGTGCGGTGGTTTATAAAAGTAAAAGTAAAATTACTGACGAGCCGACGCACTTCCATTTATGGAAAAGTTTAAGTCGAGTCGACTTTTATAAAGGCGCCCTATAGCGGTTTTAGAAGGTGAGGAGGAAGGGGGAGGGAAATAGAAAATCGTGACGAGTCCACAAAGATGACACGACTCGACTTACGGAAAAGTCCTGTCCACAGGGTAAGAATTAATATAAACGCCATTTTTAGGTGATTTAGAAGGGGGAAGGTAGACGTTAGAAAATTTCGTGTCGCCATGACGAGTCTACACGAGTGGACACGACTCAAATTGTGGAATAGTCGAATCTCTAGAGTGGGTCTAACGTTGAACTAACAATATACAGCAAGTTAGGCAAAGCAAATTTACATGGCACATTGAGAGAGCTCGTAACCAAAGATCCAGTTTGACTGTAACACAAATCAGATTAACTCTACTTGCATGTTTGTCAGTAGATTCAGATTCCGGAAAGTGTTTTGTGGAATAGACTTCAAGCTGTTCCTTGAAAGATCTCTGAAAAGAAAACACAGTAGTTTTAGTTAACTGTTTGAATTCAAATGGAGTCTTTTTGTCTCTAGGACGTGTCCTGATTGGGTAGGCGTTTGTGCTTTATATGTGGTTACGGTTTCAAGTATTTCTGTCATGACGTGATTTTATGTTCTCTAACAGAATATGAATCTTATTTGAATTCTGTAGTTAATGATCATCCAACATGGCGGCGATGACATTAGTTGAAAACGACCTATGGACGAAGAAGCTAGGAAGTAGATTTTAGAACACGCCGACAAGGTTTGCGTTCGTCAGACCATTTCAGTCTCACTGAATGTACTATACATTAAAAGGTTTAGTACAAACAATGTCTCGTGATTTAAATGTAAAGTTAGGCTTTTTTTTCATAGTTAGTCCACGCTCGATTCCCGCCGATCTCTCGAGTCTGGTCTGATCTTTCCCGAACAACAGCTAGTAATTGAGTCACGGCTATAGGTTCTAATGACGTGTTATTTTTGTGAATTGTGCTGAGTCTGAGCTATTACTTTCACTGCAAAAATACGATTTGCTAGCTTGTGTTTCCATTAAGCTGATCAACTTACATGGCCTTAAGTAATGTTAAATTTCTAAAGGCGTCTTCTTCTATCGACCTCAAATGATTTGCCGAGAGAGTTCTGAAAGAGAACCATGGTAGCACCAGCAAAGTTTAGAAGACTCGTAATGTTAGTGGCCAACATGTGTTGTGTCTTGAACAGTCTGTGTACGTTTATCGTAACCAGAGAACTAAACGAAGGAGTTGGAGGGAGGACAGAGATATTTGACTTTGCGTATTATACCACCGTGACCATACAGTATCGAAACGAAAGCAAGGGATTATTTGCTTTGATTGTTGCATTTTTACTTCACTTGACCATATATAATTAAGGAAACAGGCAGTATTTGGGAGCGTTGTGGAGCCATATAACAAAAACATTAAGTGGAACTATATTAAAACTTGCATGCAATTGACTACGAATACAACTGAGGACATTTTAATCATTTCTCGTAATTTGACTCATCTGAGGAGGGTTCTGGAAAATATTAAAGATTAAAGTGAGTGGTATATTTTAAAAGTTATAAATGTAATTTCGCCTCACTTACAACTTTGCCGTATTGGACGGTAAATCACGTGGCACTTGCTTAATTCCCGTACAAGTTACCCTGATCCGGGTGCGGCCAAAAGGTTTGCAGGTACAATTCCCCGGATGAACATCTTCTAAACAACACAAACCAGACGCCACAAACCAACCCACCAACACGAACTGTGTCAGAATAACAACATGCCTTAAAGGCTGGGCTAGACCTGCTTTTCCCATCTGCTGAGAGAAAACGTGAATGCATTTTCTTAATTATGTCCAAGTTCAACCCAATTCTTTTGTTTACACTAAGTCGTATTACAATAAAATGTTAACAGCAGAAAAGCAGAATTAAACACAAATGCAAAATTTCATTTAACAAGACAGGAGTCTGTAGTGGCGGAAGGGGCAGAAACTTCGAGTTGGCCACTACCACAGTGAATATAATTAGCAACGAGTATAAACTGTACAAGATATATAAGCTCAGTCATTAGAGGCTAAACTCTAGGTGATGTAGACTTTACTGCAAAGCAGAATGGTTGAAACATTAAATTCCTTAAGCTATTGTAAACGTGATAGTCCAAGATTACGTCTCCCTTACGATCAGTGAATGGTGAACAAGTATTGGACAGTTCATAGTCGGTGAACGCGCTAATACAAGACCTAATGAGAGTCTAGGGGCTTCCAACGGCTTTTAATCTACTGCTGCCACTAACCTTAAAGTGCACTTAACCCCAATTTTTTTTTTTTTTTTTTTTTTTTTTTTTTTTTTTGCTAAAACGAATTCACTTGTTATTCGAAGCATTTGGACGAAAAAAATTTTGAATTTGGTTGTATCCTCGATTTTGTATGCCCTTTCAAAGTCGCGCTGGAAGTGTTGCGCGACTACGTTTTAGGGAGTCTGGGGCGGCGGTTGCTGATGACGTCTACCCAGCAACCAAACGCAATGGCGCCTCAGTCAGCTCACTGTATTTGTTCGGTAAAATGGAAAGCAAGACTAATCGTTCAAATATATTTTGGGACTAAAACGTCCAAGTGTTGTTTAAGAATCATTTCTTTTTCGTCACTGGAGTCAGAGTTAAGTTTCGATTCGAAGACTCCGAAATGAACTTCGATCGAGCACGTTCGACAACTATGAACTCACTGCTTAGAGCTTTGATAAAAATTTGCAGTATTTCAAGCGACGACGGGAAAGATTTATTTCTGGACGAGCTGCTTGTACATTAGGAATGGAAAGCTAGATACGAAGTGGAGGAGCAGGCAAAAGAAAAGCAGGAAAGAAAACTCAAGGACTGCTTTGGATGCTAATTTCGTCACCTAAACACAAGACTCCGACGCTCTTTTATAGCCCGTTCACATTTGTCCTTAGCGAGAATGTATTTTGTCAAGGTATGGTTGTTCCATTAAATCCAGTTTGTGTTTTACTTTCTGGAATGCTTCATGTTTAGAAGAGCGACGTAATTGTTGCAGTTTTCGAGACTTGATGACCTCCAAAACACTGGCTTCGATCGATTGAAAATCGTAGAATTGTTTGGACCGTATTTTTGAAGTTGTTTTTTTTTTAAGTTTGCAGTGAAATTCGTGGGATAAGCGAAAAGGATGTGTTCCCTAAGCCGTCCGCAGATAATGTTACCCGGTCATATTTTCGACACTATTGCACAGAATGTTTGTCGCACTGCTGATTTCCAAAACTTCGAAAAACTCTGTTAAGGTGACCGAACACAGTTTTGATACTTGTGTTTCATTTTCCTTTTTCTCTAAAGCCCTTGATCCTTCAGATTTTTGGTAGCTACGCCGACGTATGCGCCGTTGCCATGGCAACATGAATAAATATAAACAGGCATTTTAAAATTGAATATGTTTGTTTGCAGAAAATCTAGATTAGATTTTATTTTTCATTTGCATGCACCATGATTGTAACAATGCTCACAAGTTAACACTATTTTAATAATAGTTTAACAGAGAGACCTTTAATTATCCCTTGTAAAAGGCTAACTGGAATATCTAGAATTGCCTCTGTTAAATTTCAATTTGTTTTCAATATTCCAGTTACTTATTTCCTAAGGTATTTTCGTGGCAAATTTCGTGAAATTCTAACGAGTGGTTCTCGAGAAATAGGGTATTTCCAAGAAAGCTATTCCGCAATTTTTTGCCTTAATACGAATGCGCTGCATTTAACTGGATTCTTTCGTAAAAATGAAAAATCTGAGAGTTGCTGGGTTCTTTGCATTGCTGCCTTTTCTACCATACATTTTTAATAAAAGAGTAAAGCCATAAATACACTGTGTACAATTATGAAGAAACAAGAAGATGTTAGAAGATATTATTATGTTAGCACTACAGTCGCAACGCAGTGCACACTCCACAGTAGTCCTTGATGATTCATTGATTGCTGTAGACACCACATCAACTGATCAACACAAACTGTATTATTTAGTGCACCATCGCTCTAAGCCTTTAGGAAAACTATGGTGATGACGTAATGGTCTTAATCTGGAAGTTCCCACGGGACATACCCTTGAATGATACGAAAAGAAACGAGTATCACGCTATTAACAAGAAGATCTGTTAGATCTTATAACCGCGCTTTTAAAATTTAACTGTTTGCTTAGCACTACCGTCGGAACGCAGTGCACATTCCAAAGCAGTCACTGATGATTCTTTTCTTACTGTAGACATCACATCACTTGATCAACACAAACTGTATTATTGCACCATCAGTGGTAGCCGTTGACAAATCTCCGACGACGGCATGAACGATATGAACGACTCGATAATAACACTATTAACAACAGCTTTCTTTCTTAAAAGTCATGATTAAATTTAATTGGTGTTTTCCACGAGTAAAGGGCTAGCAAAGTAGTCACACAAGTCATATAATTTAATAATAAAACTCTATCCCGACCGATGTATCGATTTTGGTCACTCCAGTGGCCACAGATTGTAAACGTGACAGAAAATTGGCGTTACTTTCGATTCTCACCAAATTTGGACAGTGGGATGATCTCATAATTAGCCAATTACAGGCCATTTTTCGGCTCTTTTCGTCACATCCCCCCTCGGGAGAATTTTGTCAAGTTAGCTAATTTAGTACGCAAGCCACCGTAATGGCGGTCGCCGTCGGCGAAATGTTTATTTGCTCAAAATTGGGGCAAAATCTTTCGGAGATGGAAGTCAGGACATTTGTAAGGATACAGAAAGTAATTTGGGACCAGTTGCTGGCTTATAAGGCTGAATTCATCCAGAAGTAAGCTGTATTTTCGTTTTCGTGCCGAAAGCCACGCGGTGAAATATTATCGGCTTGTTCTGCTGTCTTGTTCTGTTTTTTCTCTTGGTCTTTTTTGTAGCCCACCGAGGCCATTCTTTCGTCTAAATCAGTTGAAAAAAGTTCGGATAAGATGTTCCCATTCAAGTTTAAGCTCTTAGGCGATAATTCTGGAGCTTTTTGGCCGAAACGTCGGCTTTGTTATGTTCGTGTTTTTCGGCTGCTATGGGCGACCGTGGCTTCCTTTGTTAGGTCAAGTCTGGGGAGTGAGGTCACAAAAAAAATCCTAACTAATTCTGGTTTTGTTCGATTTCGCTGAAATTTTAACACGATAAAGCTGGATTCTTAAGGAATAGATTTACCGTCTGCTGATGTGTGGTAGCTATTAACGCTAAAGTGATATATCGCTTCGAAGTCAGGGTTTTGAAGAGATTTTTTTGCAAAGCGTGAGTTCGGTGTGACTTCGTAATCTGAGATTTTTGTTGACCCTGAAGAAACAAGGTTTGGCGAGTAAACATTTAAGACTGCGTAATTCTAAGTTGGCCGAGTGGAGGTCTGCGTCTGGTCTCCGACAAAAAAAACAAGAAGATCTGTTAGATCTTATAACCGCGCTTTTAAAATTTAACTGTTTGCTTAGCACTACAGTCGCAACGCAGTGCACATTTCAAAGCCGTCCTTGATGATTCTTTTCTTACTGTAGACATCACATCACTTGATCAACACAAACTCTATTATTGCACCATCAGTAGTAGCCGTTGTGAAATCTCCGATGACGTAATGGTCTTAATCTGGAACTTTCTTCCGGATATGTACGGGCATGAGCGATATGAACGATTCGAAAACAACACTAATAAGACTTCCGTTATTCACGGCTATTTTCAGTACGGTGGTTATTTCCCTACCAATGACGTAATCCTAGGATGTTTTGACATGTTCTTTGCTCGGCTTGCAAATATTTAATTTTCCTTCTGATCACCAAACTCGCTGCGATAACACAGCCACAGAATTTACTTCATTGGCCTAAAACCACAAGAAATACTCGAAAAATTGCAAATAAATTAATGACCGTCGCTTCTGCCGAAATAAACTTACAAAGTAAACACGATTTTATTTGTTACGTAGCGAAAGTGAAAGCTGCAACATCAGCGCATTCCATGGCTGACGTAATAGCTTTCTTTTTTAGCGTATTTATTATTTCCCTTCGAATACAACGCTTCGATAAAACCAAAAGAAAATATATTTTACACACCAATAAAGGAGACAATATCCGTAACATTGTCCGTGTATTAATTTTTTGAAAAGCTTTTGGCGAACAAACATCACAGGTTGCGTGATTCAAAATTTGGCCGAGAGGAAGTTTGGGTCTGGTCACCGACAAAACTAAAAAAAACAAGATCTGTTAAATCTTATAACCGCGCTTTTAAAATTTAACTGTTTGCTTAGCACTACAGTCGCAACGCAGTGCACATTCCAAAGCAGCCCTTGATGATTCTGTTGTTTCTGTAGACATCACATCACTTGATCAACACAAACTCTATTATTGCACCATCAGTCTTAGCCGTTGTGAAATCTCCGATGACGTAACGGTCTTAATCTGGAACTTTCTTCGGGATATGTATGGGCATGAACGATATAAACGATATGAACGATAACAACACTATTAACAATTGCTTTCTTTCTTAAAAGTCATGGTAAAATTTCATTGGTGTTTTCCACGAGTAAAGCACTAGAAAAATAGTCACACGAGTCACGCTTTTAAAAGTCAGGATTAAAATTAATTGGTTTTTCAATGAGTAAAGGCTAGCAAAGTAGTCACACGAGTCTCATAATTCAAGAATTACGTTACTCACGGTTATCTTTAGTACGGTGGTTATTTCCCTACCAATGACGTAATCCTTGCACGTTCTGACATGTTCTTTGCTTGGCTTGCAAATATTTAATTTTCCTTCCGATCTATGAACTCGCTGCGATGAAACAGCCAAAGAATATACTTTATTTGCCTAAAACCACAAGAAATACTAGCAAAACTGCAAATAAATTGATGACCGTCGCTTCTGCCGAAATAAACTTGCAAAGTAAACACGATCTTATTTGTCACGTAGCAAAAGTGAAAGCTGCAACGTCAGCGCATTCCATGGCTGACGTAATACCTTTTTTCAGCGTATTTATTATTCCCTTTTAATCCAACGCTTTGATAAAACGAAAATATATTTTACCCACAAAAAAGAAAACAATATCCGTAAAATTGTCCGTGTATTTATGTTTTAACAGCTTCTGGCGGAAAAACATCACACGTTGCGCGACTCAAAGTTTGGCCGAGCGGAGGTCTGCGTCTGGTCACCGACAAAAGAAAAATAACAAGAAGATCTGTTAGATCTTATAACCGCGCTTTTAAAATTTAACTGTTTTCTTAGTACTACAGTCGCAACGCAGTGCATATTCCAAAGCAATCTTTGATGATTCATTGATTACTGTAGACATCACAGCATTTAATCAACACAAACTCTATTATCGCACCATCAGTCGTAGCCGTTGTGACATCTCCGATGACGTAATAGTCTTAATCTGGAACTTTCTTCGGGATATCTATGGGCATGAAGATACGAACACTATTACAAACCACTTTCTTTCTTTAAAGTCACGATTAAATTTAATTGTTTTTTTCCCTTGAGTTAAGGGTTAGCAAACAAGTCACACGAGTCACATAATTGAAGAATTGCGTTATCTACGGCTATCTTTAGTACGGTGGTTATTTCCCTACCAATGACGTAATCTTTGCACGTTCTGACACGTTCTTTGCTTGGCTTGCAAATATTTAATTTTCCTTCCGATCTATGAACTCGCGGCGATGTAACAGTCAAAGGATTTACTTCATTTGCCTAAAACCACAAGAAATACTCGCAAAATTACAAATAAATTAATGACCGTCGCTTCTGCCGAAATAAACTTGCAAAGTAAACACGATCTTATTTGTCACGTAGCGAAAGTGAAAGCTGCAACGTCAGCGCATTCCATGGCTGACGTAATACCTTTTTTCAGCGTATTTATTATTCCCTTTAAATCCAACGCTTTGATAAAAAAAAAAGAAAATATATTTTACCCACAAAAAAGAAAACAATATCCGTAAAATTGTCCGTGTATTTATGTTTTAACAGCTTCTGGCGGAAAAACATCAGACGTTCCGTGACTCAAAGTTTGGCCGAGCGGAGGTCTGCGTCTGGTCACCGACAAAAAAAAAAAATAAACAACGGGTAAACCTAAAACCGCGCTCGGCCCATGGCCGCGCGGTTAATAATAAACCACGGGTAAACCTAGAACCGCGCTTGGCCCATGGCCGCGCGGTTAATAATAATAAACCACGGGTAGATTATGAACCGCGCTCGGCCCATGGCCGCGCGGTTAAAAAATAATAATAAACCACGGGTAGAACATGAACCGCGCACGGCCCATGGCCGTGCGGCTAAAAAAATAAACCACAGGTAAACCATGAACCGCTCTCGGCCCATGGCCGTGCGGTTAAAAAAATTTTTAAAAAATAAACCACAGGTAAACCATGAACCGCGCTCGGCCCATGGCCGCGCGGTTAATAAAATAAACCACGGTAGATCATGAACCGCGCTCGGCCCATGGCCGCGCGGTTAATAACGCTATTAACAACGCTATTAATAAACAGCTTTCTCCCTTTAAAGTCAAATTTAATTTTTTTAATTTTTTTGCTATGAGTAAAGGGCAAGCAAAGTAGTCACGCGACTTTGGAACGGTTGTGTTTTTTCCCCTACCACTGGCACAAGCGCTGCGAGTTCTGGCAAGTCCTTGTTTACCTCTGTAAATGTTTAATTTTCCTTCTGATCACCGAGCTCGCTGGAATTGGAACAGCTAAAGAATTTACTTCATTTGCCTAAAACCACAAGCCTACTCACAAAATTGCAAATAAATTAATGACCGTCGCTTCTGCCGAAATAAACTTCCAAAGTAAACACGATCTTATTTGTCACGTAGCGAAAGTCATTCCATTCCTGACGTAATAGCTTTTTTAGCGTATTTCTTATTCCCTTCGAATCCAACACTTAAAAAAGCCAAAAGAAAATATATTTTACACGCAATAAAGAAAACAATATCCGTAACATTGTCCGTGTATTGATGTTTCAACAGCTTTTGGCGAAAAAACATCACAGGTTGCGTGATTCAAAGTTTGGCCGGGAGGAAGTTTGGGTCTGGTCACTGACAAAACTCAAAAAAAAAAAAAATTTAAAAAAATATACCACGGGTAAAACATGAGCCGCGCTCAGCCTATGGCCGCGCGGTTAAAAATAATAAACCCCGTGCAGAACATGAACCGCGCTCGACCCATAGCCGCGCAGTTAATAAAAATAAACCCTGTACAGAACATGAACTGCGCTCGACCCATGGCCGGGTGGTAAATAATAATAAACCCCGTGCAGAGCAAGGACCGCGCTCATCCCATAGCCGAGCGGTTAATAAACCCCGTGCAGAGCAAGAACATCGCATGGCCCATTGCCGCGCGGTTAAAAAAGCTCAGATAGCGAGGGCATTGAACAAATAAAATATAATCCTTGTGCGCGCGCTAAATCGCATTAGCAAGAGTGCGCACGGAAATTATAATTGGTCACCTTAAAGCAGAGAAGCTAGACAAAGCGTGCGACGAAACTTAGTACAAAGTAAGATATGTAAAGGCTGACCTTGACTAACCTTTACGTTGACTGATGGCCAGCCACGGATGATCACAAGACGGACTAAAAATAACAGTTAAATAATAAACAAATTTACCTTCTAATTACTTTTCTTGGTGGCATGGTACAAAACTGGTGTTTTTTGTATACAACTTAGTTTCGGATGACATCAGATAAAAATAAAACCTCGACAAAGTTTTGAACAGCGCGGAATTGTTTTTCGGTATTGTGATCTTTCCCAATCTTCAGACATGCGCCGAACCATGAAACCCTCCATTCAATGTCTTTATGGGTCCGTGAATACTGAATTATGAATTTACTAGGAGAACGACATAACGAACCAGAAAGTTTGCCAATGTAAAAAGGCTCGGGTTTGGTAATTCTTTTCTTGAATGATCCAACGATTACGATCCGAAGATTCCTGTGGCACAAGAATGGGAAGGAACTGAGGAGAGAAGAGTCAATCATGTTACAGTTATCTGCTGAATTTTAAATTCCCTTCCTCGTATGACGCTATGACATAATTAGTTTAGGTTTCGAGACTAACGACTTAAATGTTCTTTTTTCTCATTTTCTATTTTCCAATTGCCCATAATTCACTCTGTTTGCTCCCAAAAATTTGCTTAAACTACTGTTGTGAAATGCTTTTGGGAGTTCTGCATTTCACAACAATAAAAAAGAGTTGTTGCTGTATATCACTTTAATTTGAATTGCTTAGTTTAAGTTGACAAAAAGTGCTAAGTGGCATATTTATAGACGTTTTGGGAAAAACGCCTTCGTCAAGCGCAAATGAAGCATTAACCAAGCGCTATTTCACAACAATACTTTATGTAAGATTTGGGGGAAACACAGTGCATTATGGGCAATTGAAAATAGGGAATGTGCTTTCAAACAAGCTAAATTCTCGTCCCATTATATTGTCAAACTTTATTTGCAATTTGTAGGTTATAATCTTGTTTTTGACCGTCACCCTGAAACAAGATCGGTTTGCAAAGTTTCGGCTTTCTTGTCACAGTTCAACGACCACTTTTAAGGAGTTTTAGTTAGCTTAAGCACAGACAGAGGCCGACAATACAATACAATACTGGTTTATTCATGATGAATAGACCATGATGAATAAACCAGACGAGTATTGTGTTGTATATTCAGCTGAAAATCGAATTTTCTTCTTTTGGCGTGTATGATCAGCTTTTCGTTAAGCTTATCAAGTTATAAATGGTACAATGGCAGTTTCGAAACTCAGTGAAGTGGGAAAGAAAACTTGCCAAAACCAAGAACGTAAACTTCCTGTCTGCGTCTGTTCCTGCCTCACAATCGTCTGTCATTAACAACAATGCTGAGGTAATTTTGTGTGGTCGAAACTGAACGATGAATTTTAAAGAATGTATCGAACCAGAAATTTCGCTACACCATAAATTGTTGAGAATTTTGTATCATTTCCTTATAAATCTAACAAATACGATTCGAAGTTTCCTATCCCGCAAGAAAGAGGGAAATATGCCATTTTTAATGTAATTGATGTATTTGCTGATGTTGCACTCTGTGTATGATGTCATGCCGTGTTACTTTCGGTTTCAATATATTTCGAAGGAACGCTTTGCAGAGGCTTCCTTTGCTGTACTAACACATACATGTTGCATTTCGCTTGTCCCGTCAAACAAGGTAAATTCTCTTCCCTTTATCATATCATGTTTTATTTGCAATTTGTAGATTATAATTTTGTTTTGTCGTACTCGATGCAAGTCTAAGGTCAACGCCAAACTTTAGGCGAAAAAGCTTTGGTGAAATAAAGATCTTTACACGTAACGTCATCAGTTTCTAAAATCCACAACTAAAGAGCCACCGAAGTTTTTATCCTTCTCAGGCATAAGAGGCGGTAAATTAAGATCTGTTGACAATTTTACAGCTCAATCGTGTGCTTTGTTTGGAAACCAGCGCATTTTGAATTTCAGAGTTTATATATGGCGATGCGTCATAAAGCTACGATCGCGTTTGTCGAAAAATATATACTTCTCTCATGATTTCCGTTAAAGGGATTCTTGCCTCTACTTTTATCTTATAACAAAATCCATATTTGATAAGTACAATTGATTATCGCAAAAAAATTACCACTGAAATCCACAGGCAAGTGCAATCGGATAAAAGGATAAAAGGCAAAGGAAGCAAGCCTGCATGTATACCTCGCTCCTTAAGGGCCCATTAACCGATCTTTTCGAACCGTTGCTAGGGAAAATTTATTCTCATATAACCTCGTCATTTTTAGTTACTTCAGAGTTATTCCATGTGTTTTAACTTTTTCATGATCAGTAACACTAGTGATGACGTCATCAGGCCACGCCCATGGTCATGTGACTAATACAGAAAAAATGCAAAGGCTCCCAGGCAAATTACTTTATCGGGATTTTTTTCATTGATTTAATATTTTAATTTAAATCTTCATTACGCTATGCATCGATTTTGTTTCATTTCTAAAAGGTCAGATTTTGAAAGCATTTCAAAATATTGAAAAATTCGTAATTTTCTGAAAAAAGCATGATTTCGAAAAAGAAATGCATAGCTATGTTGCCAACGTTGGCTGTAATCGACATTTGTCGAAAAAGGCTGGATTTAATGAAAAACCGCGTTTCCTTTAGCATTTAAAGAAACCGGAAGTGCGCCCGATATATATTGGAAGTTACCCTATCAGCGCGTGCGCAATTTACATTACCAGCGCACTTCGGTAAGATCAAACAAAGCCACACGGAGTTAGTTTTTCTCTTTCTATTGCTCTTGTTTTTCTCTCTTTCTCCTATTTTGTCTTTGCTTGTACTTTTTTTACTTTGCATTTTGCGAAACACAAAGAAAAGCATCTAAAATGTAAGCGAATTTGCAAGTTTTTGAGTTGTTTTTATTTTCCGTGCTCAGGCTGACGTAAGTGACCGAAAGTGAAATTTTACCTCCTTAGCAACGCGCGCGAGCGCGCGCATGAATCGGTTAATGGGCCCTTAAGCGTGCGTAGAGAAAAGACCCGTTCTTGTGTTAAGTCCCCCAAAATCGAGGGAACCCCGAGCATAGCAAGAACTGCTCTTGGCCTATGGCCGCGCGGTTAAAAAAGCACAGATAGTGAGGGCATTGACCAAATAAAATGATCGCTGTATCGACATGTTTGGTTTGTGTAATCCTTGTGCGCGCGTTAAGTCGCATTAGCAAGAGTGTGCGCGGAAATTGTGTTTGGCCACTTTAAAGCAGAGAAGCTAGACAAAGCGAACAACAGAACTTAGTACAAAGTGAGATATGTTAAGGCTGACCTGACTAACTTTTACGTTGACTGATGGTTAGCCATGGATGTCAGTTAAGGTGGCTCTATAGGGTAATCATTTATCACGGTTCCCGCGCTAGTGTTATGTTTTGAATGCTGTTTTTACATTCGTTTACCCAGTCCTTTCAAACTTATTATATGTAATAAGCAATGGTGATATGTTGATTTACTATCATCTGTGTTAAAATCTTGGCTTTTAATGTTGAATTATAAATGCCCAAAAGAAATGCGTTGTTTCCCAATTTCATGGCTTTACTTGTGATTTTCTTGAATTTCCTTCGGTGAAATTTTCCAAACTTTTTACGGTACATTGAATACGGCGGGATACCAATTTTAAACACGAAAAAAGTATGGTTTGTAATGGCAGTTGTTTTAGATTTTTGCAAATTTGTGTCTCTTACCGCTGCATAAAAACTGGTCAGATAGATTTCGCTGAGAAACAAGCTCCAACTAAAGTAAGATATTTATTACCAGTCTGCCAAATTTCACGGAATTTCACCGCAGGAAATGCGAGAAAATTCACTCTCAGTTTCCCTTTTTGTGCTCATGTTGATATCATAAAATATCGAAAAACACTGACGTTTTCCTTTGAGCTTTCGTCCTAAGCGCGCGTGCGATCGTAAAACTATAGGGAGCCACCTTAAGTAATGAACAAATTTACATTCTAAATACTTTTTTCGGTGGCAAGCTACAAAACTGGTGTCTTTTGTATACAACTTCATTTCGGATGACATCAGATAAAAATTAAACCTCGACAAACTTTTGAACAGCGCCGAATTGTTTTTTGGTATTATGATCTTTCCCAATCTTCCCAGACTGCGATCTTCTCTATTTCGCTCAAAAAAGCTCGGAGAAGGCAAACTGAGCTAACGAGCCCCATATGCGAACGGCGAGCCTGCTCGTTTCCTCATTGTCTTTTTGTTCTTTCTAACGGATGTTAGAGCAAGAGACAGGCTGCGTCTCTTACAAAGCCTAGGTTATGATTTCACAAAGAGAAAGATGCTTACCTCACGTTGGGTAGAAAGAACAGCCAAGTTGAAAAGGCAGTTTAAAGGGAGGGATGCACGGTTGGGGGCATGTCTCTGAATCAAAATGCGTTTGTTCGCTTCTAATCAATGTTACCGCTTGAAAATCCCCACGCAGATCTAGTTCAGTAATCACATGCTATAGTTAGTCGTGGCAGAATGAATTTAGTGTTAAACCATACGATTTATTATACGTTGATGATTTTACGGCTATTTGCATGCGAAATTAGGTTACTTGCCTACGGTTGGTTCATAAACAATGAAAAACTGGGCCTGGGCCAAAAAGCGTGCACAGGCAAAAAAATAATACAGACATGGTGCCGAACTACGAAACCCTCCATTCAATGTCTTTATGGATCCGTGAATACTGAATTATGAATTTACTAGGAAAACAACTTAATGAACCGGAAAGTTTGCCAATGTAAAAATGCTCGTGTTTGGTAATTTTTTTCTTGAATGATCCAACGATTACGATCCGAAGATTCCTATGGCACATGAATGGAAACGAACTAAGGAGAGAAGAGTCAATCATTTTACAGTTATCTGCTGAATTTTAAATTCTTTTCCTCGTATAACGTTATGACATAATCTTGTTTTTGACCGTCACCCTGAAACAAGAACGGTTTGCAAAGTTTCGGTCTTCTTGTCACAGTTCAACGACCCCTTTTAAGGAGCTTTGGTTAGCTTGATCACAGACAGAGACCGACAATACAATACAATGCTAGTTTATTCATGATGAATAGACCATGATGAATAAACCAGTATTGTATTGTACTTCCAGCTGAAAATCGAATTTTCTTCTTTTGGCGTGTATGATCGGCTTTTCGTTAAACTTATCAAGTCATAAATGGTACAATGGCAGTTTCGAAACTCAGTGAAGTGGGAAAGAAAACTTGCCAAAAGCACGAACGTAAACTTCCTGTCTGCGTCTGTTCCTGCCTCTCACTCGTCTGTCATTAACAACAATGCAGGGGTAATTTTGTGTGGTCGAAACTGAACGATGAATTTAAAAGAATGTATTGAACCAGAAATTTCGCTACACCATAAATTGTTGAGAATTTTGTATCCTTTCCTTATAAATCTAACAAATACGATTCGAAGTTTCCTATGCCGCAAGAAAGAGGGGAAAATATGCCATTTTTGTTGTAATTGATGTATTTGCTGATGTTGCACTCTGTGTATGACGTCATGCCGTGTTACTTTCGGTTTCAATATATTTTGAAGGAACGCTTTGCAAAGGCTTCCCTTGCTGTACTAACACATACATGCTGCATTTCGCTTGTCCCGTCAAACAAGGTAAATTCTCTTCCCTTTATCATATCATGTTTTATTTGCAATTTGTAGATTGTAATTTTGTTTTGTCGTACTCGATGCAAGTCTAAGGTCAACGCCAAACTTTAGGCGAAAAAGTTTTGGTTAAATAAAGATCTTTTCATGTAACGTCATCAGTTTCTAAAATCCAAAACTAAAGAGCCACCGAAGTTTTTATCCTCATCAGGCATAAGAGGCGGTAAATTAAGATCTGTTGACAATTTTACAGCTCGATCGTGTGCTTTGTTTGGAAACCAGCGCATTTTGACTTTCAGAGTTATGGCGATGCGTCACAAAGCTACGATCACGACGAGTGTCGAAAAGTGTATACTTCTCTCATGATTTTTAGCCTTTTTAGAAGTTAGGGTAGTAGGAAAAGTGCTCATGTAAAAGCTTATTTGTTCAGTACAGATGATCAGTCGCCTAGATAGTCAAAGTAAGCTCCAGATGGTTACATTATTTTCCGGCCGCCATATTGGTGTACCACGGAGGCCTAGTACACACTAACATAGCGTTTCCATACTGGGCTCAGTAAATTTTGGCGAAACATTTTGACGAATATTTGAAGTTTGGGAAAACGAAGAAACCTAAAACTTGGAGAAGTGTTGTCTTTATTACTTTATTTATTAATTTCGGATAATGTTGAAACATTTTGAAATAGATGTTGAAGTAGGTGTTCCCTTGTGCTGATCACGATTGTGTCTTGTTGTTAGGCATCCTTATCTTCTTTGAAGAATGGCATCCAACACTCAGCACCTGATTTTCATCTACCTCTTAGTCTGTGGTATGCTGTCCGTTGGATTTGAATTCAAGTATCTGAAATATTGCGGTGAGAATCAGTTATTGTCATG